>NW_027491890.1:600000-811675 GCF_021521415.1 Bidens hawaiensis | reverse complement strand
AAATCCCATATGGCTACGCGCCAAGGTTGGGAATCCTCCTAATATCCCATATGGCTACGCGCCAAACTTCAAGGTTGGGAATCCTCCTAATATCCCATATGGCTACGCGCCAAGGTTGGGAATCCTCCTAATATCCCATATGGCTACGCGCCAAACTTCAAGGTTGGGAATCCTCCTAATATCCCATATGGCTACGCGCCAAGGTTGGGAATCCTCCTAATATCCCATATGGCTACGCGCCAAACTTCAAGGTTGGGAATCCTCCTAATATCCCATATGGCTACGCGCCAAACTGCAGGGTTGGGAATCCTCCTAAGATCCCATATGGCTACACGCCAAACTTAGGGGTTGGGAATCCTCATACCATATGTTCACGCATCACATATGCTCACGCATATTACACATGCTTACGTATCACATGCTTACGCATCACATGCTCGCACATGTCACAGTCTACACGCACGCGCACGCAACATCTGCGCATGGCGCATAACACAAAACCAAAGTCTACGCGCACGTGCATGCAACATCTGCACGTGGCGCAGGACATAAAGTAGCCCGTAAGTCGCCTCACGCGCTGGCTTTATTATTCACAGCTCATAAGACGCCTCGCGCGCAAGCTGTTATTATTCTTACAGCCCGTAAGTCGCCTCACGCGCTGGCTTTATTATTCACAGCTCATAAGACGCCTCGGCGCCAAGCTGTTATTATTCTTACAGCCCGTAAGTCGCCTCACGCGCTGGCTTTATTATTCACAGCTCATAAGACGCCTCGCGCGCAAGCTGTTATTATTCTTACAGCCCGTAAGTCGCCTCACGCGCAGGCCTTTATTATTCACACAGCTCATAAGACGCCTCGCGCGCAAGCTGTTATTATTCTTACAGCCCGTAAGTCGCCTCACGCGCAGGCCTTTATTATTCACACAGCTCATAAGACGCCTCGCGCGCAAGCTGTTATTATTCTTACAGCCCGTAAGTCGCCTCACGCGCAGGCCTTTATTATTCACACAGCTCATAAGACGCCTCGCGCGCAAGCTGTTGTTATTCTTACAGCTCGTAAGTCGCCTCGCGCGCCAGCTTCTTTATTATTACAGCTTGTAAGCCGCCTCACGCGCCAGCTTCGTTATTCTACAAGCTCGTAAGTCGCCTCGGCGCCAGCTTCTTTATTATTACAGCTCGTAAGTCGCCTCGCGCGCCAGCTTCATTATTCTACAAGCTCGTAAGTCGCCTCGCGCGCCAGCTTCATTATTCTACAAGCTCGCAAGTCGCCTCGCGCGCCAGCTGCTTTATTATTCACAGCTCATAAGAGCCCTCGCGCGCAAGCTGTTATTCTTACAGCCCGTAAGTCGCCTCACGCGCTGGCTTTATTATTCACAGCTCGTAAGACGCCTCGCGCGTAAGCTGTTATTATTCTTAGCCCGTAAGTCGCCTCACGCGCTGGCTTTATTATTCACACAGCTCATGACGCCTCGCGCGCAAGCTGTTGTTATTCTTACAGCCCGTAAGTCGCCTCACGCGCAGGCCTTTATTATTCACAGCTTAATTATTATCCTTATAGCTCATAAGACGCCTCTCGCGCGCAAGCTTTATTACTTTCACAGCTCGTAAGTCGCTTCTCGCGCCAGCTCCATTATTATTTTAGCTCGTAAGTCGCTTCTCGCGCCAGCTCCATTATTATTTTAGCTCGTAAGTCGCTTCTCGCGCCTGCTCCATTATTATTATAGCTCGTAAGTCGCCCCACGCGCGAGCTTCATTATTATTATAGCTTGTAAGTCGCCTCGCGGCGCAGGCTTTTATTACAACATGTCACCATCATGAAGAAAGCCTCTCAAACCTCAAACAATAAAGACAAGGCCAAAGAAAAGGGAAAAAACCGCCTCACACCTTATAAAGTCCAGTGCTCCACCTAGACGCTTGCGCGCCCAGGAGCAACACTGGACTTGGGGGGGGCTTGTAGGGGTATGGTACTAAAACCCGGTTCTACGACCCTAAATCTATTATGTTTGGCTTATTTCATTACATGGACTAATACGATGTTATTGGGCCGAGGGAGTTTTGTGGAGGTAACCCTAACTGGGCTAGGCCCATTAGGGTACCATGATGGTGGCCATGAGACTCTATATAAGGAGGTCTCCACCTCCTTATCAGGGGGCATGCTCAGTAAGAGCCACCACCACTTTTTGTGTCTGTGAATAAGAAATCCTCAGGATATCTTAGCAGTCGCCTCCACACCCCCAAAACCATTGCAGGTCTCGACAGTGCAGGTCGCCGGCGCAGCCGCAGAAGAGGAAGAAGATCAAGACGTGGTTCGTTCATCTCGAAAATCCGTGGGAAACATCGTATTGGATCAGGTAAGATTCATTTCGTGTTTTGACAGTGTACTTACCTTGGGCTAGCTACCTAGTTATGAGGTTTGATTTTGATGTGAGCTGTATTATCAGTGCCGGATAGAAGATTTTGAAGGAATGTCAGGCTTGTCTTTGTATGAGGTAGTAACTTTAATGCTTTCTTTTAGTTGACGTTAGTTGTTCATGTTTTGCTGATCAACTGTAGCATGTTTTTTTTCCATTGCTTATATGAGAAGAGAGTGGAAATGTTATTTTTATTTGATATCTCATAGAAATTTTAGCTGTTCTTTTTCATCTCTTGGTATGGAAGAGTTTTAGCTAACAGTATCTTGAGAGTTTAATATCACTTGTTGAACAATATATCATGTTGTATCCTGAAGTATTAATATCACTCTTGTCCGTGTTTATCTTTAACCTCCTCAGTGAACAATAGGAGATAAATTATTAAAATTCATAAGCTTTTAAGATCATAGGTCATGTGAAATCCAAACTATCACAGTTTCTAATCTTGATTTTACTTTTATCAATTGAAACCATGATTTTACTGCTACCAAGTAAAACCATGTAAATAATACAGCATTAGTAAGGATCTTGTTTGTTGTAGATAATAGACATCATGCCATCATGGTATCTTCCTTAATATTATATGCAACTAAGAAGGATTTGATGCTTTGATAAGCTTAGCCTTTGAAAAACATATTATTGTTGAGGACAGCAAAAAGAACAGCTTAACTGCTTAAGCATGAAAGTGACAGATGCGTCATTTTTTTCTTCACCAGAAAGACATAATGGGCATTTACAAGTTCATAAAAAAAATGAATTTTACCTTTTAGAAGCCTTATTTGCAATGATGTCTAGAAGCTATTGATCGTTCCATTCATTTAAACTGTGAAATAATTCATGTAGACCTATGAATTTTTTGACTTTCTTCCAGTTTGTATAAAACTTAATAGAAGTATTCTGAAGCTTTAGTTATTGCAGCTACTTTTCTGACTGTTTTTGTAGCTTGGAGATATTATATGGGATGAATTTGACCGAGGCGATGACCATATAGTACCACACCCTACTAATGCTCGGTCAAGTAAACATTCATCTGAAGGAGACAACTGTAGAAAACTTCAGCATGAAACAACTGTTTTGAGTACCACTGTAAACTTGATGCTTCCCATACTATTTGCCAACAAAAGGAAGAAAAAGATTCTAAGCCATTAGATAAGAAAAAGAAAATGATGGAAAAGGAATCACCATCTCATGCATCACATGGTGTATTTAACGGTTCATGTGATGGTGAGATTGTAAAAGACATGCCTAATTTAGCATCCGATGACATAAGAATGGAAGATGATTGCTTCAAAAGTAGCTATGTCACATCAGGTACAGGTGATAATAACTCGTACAGTTATCCACTAACACAGGTTTCCAAGGAAATCTTTGTTTTGCTGTCAATAATTGCGAGGATAAGGAATCAGGCGACCTTTTATACTACAACTGGTCTGATATAGGAAACTTTGAGGATGTTGGCAAGATGTTAAGGTTGATCTTACTTTATATTAAAAAAATGTTTTCCTTATGTTTATGCAAATAATGCAATAGTTTATAACATTATATATGTTTGCATACACAGGATTGTGATTCATCACTTGGCTGGTTTTACATCAGATCAAATTGATGGTACTGAAGAAGCATTAAAGATGGATTATAAATTCCAATTTCCTGAGCCAAGTGGTTTAAAGAACATATTACATACGGATCATGATTCTACAGAATCAAATAATCACAGGTCTAGCTGTATCTCTGAAAGCAAAGATGACCTTAATTTCAATGATCAGGTTAGTGGATTTTCTATTTGTGACAACAAACTTGATAAACATTCATTCGTACCATTTGAATAATCTTAAAGTTTCGTTTGTGTATACTTTTGGCAGATCAATATGCAGAAAAAGCAGTCAAAACATAATAATAAAACTGAAGGAAATGATAAAGGTTCCTTTAATCGAATCAGTGATCCCAGAAGCAATGTCAGTCCGGCTGTCTTCAAACAATAAATCTGACCAAAACTGGCAGCAGTTTGATTATTTTGGTCACATTCAGGGCAACACATGTTATCTACCTCCAGATTATCCTCATCAAACTACTTCTGTTCCAATGTTGTCTGGCATTAAATCTGAACATAAGGGTCTTAAGTCTCATTCCCCAATGGGGTCATCCTATGCATCTAACCAGAGTTCTGGTGAATCTTCAATGGATGAGCGAAAACAGTTACAAGGATTTCAGCCCTTAACCGTTGGAAGCCCGAGACAGATGGGTATGGTGTTTCAGTCTTCAAAAGGTGTCTTTTCTGATGAAAAGCAAGGTAATTTATTGAGTAAGGAACATGGAAGTCAAAGGGGTATTGATGGAGATCAGAAACGAATGGATATAGATTTGTTAAATGTACCGGAAAGTTCTGTTAGTTCTGAGTTGAATGAAATCTCACTTGAAGCCACTAGTTTCCGCCAGTTAAAACAGGCTATGGAACAGTATGATGATATTGCTATATTCATGGCAATCTCTATGATTCCTTGGTTTTTTAGTATAGTTCATTACAATTGCTAGTGACTAAACCAGGCAAAACGGGTGGGTTGGGTGCTGGGTCAGAACGGGTTTGACCGAAAATGAATTTGGGTCAAAACAAACCATTTTAAAAAAGTATCACTTTTGTCGTGTCAAAATGGAGTTGGACTAAAATTAGGTTGGGTTGAAATGTGAAGTTTTATAAATAGAAGTATCAAAATAGGTTTACCCGATATATACATGATTTTTTATGCCGGCTAGTGGCGACAGGTATTGGTGGTAATGATATAGCCAGTGGTGGGAGGCGGTGGCGTCGCGGGGGTTTTGGAGCCAGTTGGGGTGGGCGCCGCCGGTGGTGGTGGAGGTTGCGTTGGCGGTGGTGGTGGAGGCGATGACCGATAAATGGTGGTGGCAAGCAATGGTCGGGGGTGGTTCAGTTTGGTCATCATGCCAATTGATGTGCGGCCCAAAATAATGTAATGATAGATATAATTGAACCCAAAAGTTAACTTAACCCTTAGCAAACAGCGTATGTAATAATTTGAATCAAACCCATGAGCTATGATAAGCATAAATTACACAAGCAGGTATATAGAAATCAGATGATTTTATGTTTGTGAGGTAGATATTGAATCACACGAACATCAGAATGGTTGTGTGCAACAAAAGCAGAATGGTTGTGTGCAGAACACGTTAGCTATCAAATAACCACATGCTGTTATGGCTACAAAATTCAGGCAATAAGCTTTATTTCTTACATGATGTGAGGTTTAGCATGTGAGTTAGTTTTATTAGGATTGTTCTAATCTCTAAACAAAAGGTAGAAGCTTTGACCTGAAACAAATTGATAGTTTTCTAAAACAACCTGTTTTGACCAGCTATCTGATCTTACATGTGCCTTTTTCCAGGTGGGATTCACGTGATTTTTTTTTTCTTTTTCTTTCTATAGTCTAGATCAGATTTCTAAAGCAGTTTGATTTTAACCGGTGTGCTTTTCAGTTGGATTTGAGAACCAAGTTATGCATTAGGGACAGTTTGTACCGTCTGGCTAGAAGTGCAGAGCAGCGGCATAATAATCCAAGTCTAGGTAGCGGTGCCACGGATGTTAATGATCTTGGCGGGCCTTTAATGTCTGAAAGGAATAACAAGTACATCACTTTCTCTATATTTTAATTTTTAATTAATAATTAATAATTATCTTCAATATAGCACGTGGCTAGTTCACCTTAAATATTATCTATTTTCTGCTGGAAGTGGCTCATGAGTGATTGAGTTCATTTACTTAACTTGCCTTTTTCTTTCTCCTAATCTTGTTAATATTCTGATTATAGGTGCAGTGGATTCATGGATATGGAAACTGATACAAATCCTATAGATCGGTCAGTAGCACATCTATTGTTTCATAGGCCTTCAGAATCACTTAAGCTTCCTACATTTCCTCCCAAGCATAATCTGGTAAATAAAACATACTTTCTAGCAAATTCTTTTTCCAACAATTATAGATTATATACGCCCAATTCTTATAAAACTACCATCTTCATGATGAGCAGAACCATGGATCTGTATTAACAGAGAGCCAAGTTTGTGAGGAAAAAGCTGCAAGTGGATCAAATGACACGATGTGTGGCGACAGAAACTAGGACATAGTTATTGTTTATATAGTCTTGTGTTATATAATGTATAAAATCATCCAAGAAGCCCCGCCCGATCCGTCATGGATTTACAACATATACGATGGGTTAGGCTTTTACAATTTCTTGGTGTATATCCTTTTGTTTTTACAGAATCATCCAAGTGGCCCAGCCTGTCCTGGTATGGTGTATAACCTTTAAAATGACCCCGAGTTCTTTGCGTTTTAAATGCGGGGCTCTGTTGGTTTTGTAAGTAGTGTTGTAACTTGGAAAAAAGTATCGCTACGCTGCTGATGTGATGAAATAATGTTATGTTTGAATTAAGCAGCAGTCTATGGTTGGTTTGATTGTGGTGCAAATTTAATAGGATATGAAAACAAACAGATATGCAAGAAGTCATGTTTTGGGTTAAACAATTCTCTAATATGTTTAATAAACAAGTCATGATTTGGGTTAAACAATGCAATGTGATTGGTCGGGTGACGAAGTTTAGTATCTATAAACTAAAATCATGAGTACTAAAATGAAGTCAAATGAGCGAACCAGTAAACAAAAAATTTAACATTGATGTAAAAAGTTCTACAAACATTCAAGTTTATTTGTTTTGCTGAAAAGTGTTAGAATAAAGTAGAATCATGTCATTGCCAATCAGGTTACAGAATAGTACATGCAACAATCTCTTGATAATAAAAGTTCTAAATTCAAAAACACCTAACTTGATTATAAAACAGATCATACATCACAAGCCGACAAATTCGAGAAGCAGCTTATGCTAATCAAACTGTTGTCGCAGCTGCATTTCCGTTTCACTTTTCCATGTCGCGTGTGATGACTGTCCTTTCATTCGTTTATTCTTTTCCTTGTCTTTTATCATGGACCCTTTCTTCTTCTGTTCATCCGTCTCTTTGACAGGGCGGTCCCCACACATAGGGCATACCATCCCTCGTGCATTAGAAAACGTCTTCGGTATCCCACACTGCACACACATCCTGTGGAAAAAAACAATGTTATTACTTATTACTGAAAATTCACGGGCACCACCAATACCGTACCAACCAGTGGAACCATAAGATGACCTTATATAAAATTTACAAACATCAAATTTGTCTTCACATAAAATATTTAAATAGTACCTCAAAAGATCTGCAGCATCTTCGGCATTTGGATTAGTTGCGGTTATGACATGTTTTGCAGATCCTCGAGGCTCGGTTGAAGATGCGTTGGAGGCTTCACTGCTAACTCTGTCACGGATTCCAACTAATTGAGCTTTAGCCTGCACTACAGCCCCTATAATATGAAAAAAAACATTCATGAAGTCTCATATTGTAAACTAAAACAAGATGATTGCTCATAAAATTTACAATATTACCAATTTGCACAAAAAATGGTCTTACCTTCAGGTATGTCATTTTTATCTCTACGATTTTTGCGATGACCATGCCGCCATAGTTGACCATCATTATCTTTGTTTGCAGATGCGGATTCTCCAACAGAATTGTTCAGAAACTGTGGCGGTCTTGAAATCTCCAATAATTTAAAAAAAAGTATAATAAGTTTTACGTGAGAGGTATGGTAAAACACTTTTACTTGTTCATGTAGATTAAGATTATGACAACATAACGAATGCTTAGACGAGACAATTTCATAGGACATATATACCCCTGAAAACAAGCATAATATCATATTTACCAAACCGAAAAATCAGAATCAGATCTACCCATTGAAAATACTACCCTTCTGTTTCTCCACACATTCCAACCTCATATGCAAATGCAAGTTTTAAGGGAAGAGTATATATGAATATCATAAACTAAAAATGGTATATTTGATATTGTAATCTTTTATTGGGTAAATACGATACTATACCGACTATACCAAGTTTAAAGGGGATATATCATATATGAAACCATCCCTATTATTATTAAGTTAGATAGGTCACTCAAAAGCCCTAATAAGCCACGGCTGTTAACACGAGCTAATGAAAGAGCTTTCCAAAGTTTACAGAAGGTCAAAAGTCACATAAATTTTTAATTTAACTTTTTATGGCTTGACTCAATAGTGCACCCTTAATATAAAAAAACACTTATTACCTTTGTTTACAGAACAATATCATCATTATGGTTCTTTTGTGTGACAGCTTAGTTATTTCACATGCAAAATTGGCATGAATCATTGTAACACTGCTAGTCTACTCCTAATCCTTCAATTACTATTTACTAATTACTAGTTATTAACTTATTATGTTTGCATAAAAAGTACTTATTCTTATAAAAGTTAAAACTTTTACTTGATAAAAGAAGCAAAGATCCTAAAAATATTGAATTTATGTTACCACAACTAGCAACGCTGGAGATTTTTATTTATACAGCATCAGTATATCAAAAAACTACATTAATCAATTAATATACCAGAGCAGTAACTAAAATTGTTCCACTGCACTAGCACAAGACATACCGGTCACCCACTTAAAGATGTTATTGGTTGGTCCCATGGTCTCTCAAGGTGTAAAATCAAATATGCCAAAACATACAATCACACTGTTCTGCTTATAAAACAAACTTAAAATTCCAATATCAAACCAGCACTAAATTAAACATACATACAGCTGATTTACACCTCTGCTAATAATAATTCAGTCATTCACACCAACTTAACTTTAAGGGACATTCCGTTCGAAATTTTTTTTTATTATAGTTTAAAAATAAAATGAATTCTTTGAAAAACCGATAATGTTTTTGGTTGGTAAACTTGGAGACGGAATTGGAACTCCCCTACCCTTAAGAATGACAAGCAACTTGAGTCGGGTGGGTTCGGGTTAGAACAAGTCAATTAAAAAAAAGTTATTTTATTCAGATCAAAACGGGTTTCGGGTCAAAACCAAATTATGCATTCCTCCAAACCCAGGTCTATAACAGTAATTAATTCATAGTAAATGAGATAAAAAGTGAGTAAGATTATTATTACTTACTTCAGAAAACGCATCGAGTGCTGACGGAAGCGAAGAAGAAGCAGAAGGATTAGGTGGATCGAACAAGGGTGTTTTAAAATCGTTGCCGGTGGTTGTACGGTCACGGCTGTCTGGATCTTCGTATTCATCTTCATCTTCATCTTCATCTTCTTCGGATGTGAGGTATGGCTGTTGTTTATTATTATTATCTTCTTCGGAAGATGAATATCCCTGTATCAAAAACAAACTCATAGCTGCTGCTCCCAGATGATGAAGAGGGGTTTGTACTGTAGTTTGAATAACGAACCCAGAAGAAACTAATGACCGGTGTTGCTGCAAATGGGCTTTCTTTAGAGATGGGTTTTGATAAAGATGTCGGCCCACCCAACTCACCCAATTCCCTTGCTCTCTTTAAGGTGCACAATCGGGTTTTTCAAATACCCGGATCCAGGTATGGAACCGGGTTCGGGTATGATTGGGTATTGGTAATAACCGGGTCGGGTTCGGGTTCATGTATTGTCTCTAAAAACCATACTTTATGTATCGGGTTCAGGTCAGGTATAGAACCGGGTATTTGAATAGCCTATTTTTGGGTATTAAAAAACCATATTTTCGGATTTTTTTTGGCTTTTCTCCGGGTATAGATTGGATTTTTTAAAATGTTTCATTTTGTAAGGGTATTTTTCGGTATTTGAAAAACCCGGTTTTGGGTATTGGAAAAACTCGGTTCTGGGTATGGAACCGGTTCAGGTTTTCGGGGATATTACCTGGTACAAATCAGGCCCGGTTCGGTTTTAGTACCGAAATGCATACCCTATCCGTACCCTACGGGTAAGGTCGGGTACGGGTATTGAAAACCCGAGTATAAAAAAAACCGGTTCCGAGTTTTTATTTCGGGTCCGGTTCGGGGTTCGGGTTTTTTGTGCACCTCTACTCTCATACACACATACATATATATGCATGTATATATATAATTGGGGCTTTTAATTTTTAAATGTATTGTGTAAATTACAAAACTACCCTCATGTGTTGAGCACATGACCATATTTAGCGAAAAAAATTAACTGGATTAAGAGCAAATGACATAAGGTGATAGAGTTTTTAAACATAAAGGATGTTTCCTATAATTTATTTTTATAAAGGACATCCACTAAATAAATCATATAAACGTAAAAGACGAGTTTTGCTATTTTGTCTTAAAAATAAATTAAAATCACCGTCTATTTTCATATCATTTTTTTGATCTTTTATTTCTAGTTTAAAGTTTGTGTGTAACAATCGTGTTTCATTATCATATTTAGATGTTGCTTTTTCATTTATACTACAAATGTGCGTAACTTTTGCTTTTTCTCTGCTATTTCTCAAGCACATTACGTGATTATTAGGAAAAGTTCGAGAAATTATGTAACAAGAGATGCGTCTTCATTAATAGTGAGTAATCTTTACTTACATGACAATCATTACGCTTAAACTTACAAAAGATACTATCTTTAAGGCTTACATGTGTCTATATTTGAACATACTCATACATAAAATAAATTGTTTCAACCTTTCACATATGAAATCGGGGACAGATTAGTGATTAGTGAATAACAATGGAGACATATAAAGGTTAATTCAAGCGTTTTGTCGAAGAAGAAGGAATTGGTTGCTGGAAGGAGATAGCCTCCCCGAGAAGGGACAAGTTTATTTTAGCGACCATATTTGACCTAGGGTTTGCTCGAGATTGTTGCTAAGATTGACCAAGCGTTTGTCGGTCATAATCTATTGCGATTGCTGACCTAGTAGCCAAGAATGGTAGTCACCGAGATCGAGATTAGTTGACGAGTAGTTCAATCACTTCAATGGGTAAGAACAAGTAGTGACTGAAAAACACTAGGGTATTGGTTGATCAAATATGGATAAGAGTGGCACAATTGGCCGAGATTTAACAATTTGGTGGTTGGAGCGTTTCTTCGAGATCTTTAACTGATATAACCACATATAATTTCCAAGCACAAACCATCTGTGACCTAGATCAGTTGATGATTCATAGCCCATCAACATCGAGCAGTTTTCGACAGGGTCAGGCAGTTGACGATCACATTACCGAGCCAGGTTGACAAGATCAATGAGTCAAACCGTGAACCATTGTTGAAGTTCAAGATAAACGAGACTGATGATTAGTGATCTCCATATCATGTTCTATTTTCTAAATGTTTTAATTACACTTATAATCATTTTTTATTTAGCTTAGTTGCTTTTTATCATTATTGAGCCCCCCCCCCCCCCCCCCCCCCCCCCCGAAGTGACAAAGAAGAGGATCACTTGAGAAAAAATTCTCAAACCACTAAAATTGTGGCAATTCCCCCTCACAATCGCTCCCCGACCACTACACCCCTAAAATACAATTCATCTTCTTGCTTATGGGGCGCAACGTGACGCACTCCCCCCCCCCTCCCATTCCACCTACCACTACGCATGGCCTTATCGTGGCGCTAAATGGATTAAATTATGTTCGAGATACTTAATGGTACAAATTTCAGATGGTATAAAATTTGAATTGGGTATTGACAAGGGTGAAAGTTAGTGAATTACAAAGAATTAGATGTTTAGGAAAATCCAGCAATGATTAGAGGTATTTTTTTTTTCAAGTGTTCCAGAACATATCATGGATTAGCAAATCCATGTATGGTCAAAGTTTAAATAATCAAGAAAAGAAAATGGGATGAGGAGGCATGATCAAGGTACCAGAAGTAAGGTGACCAACTCTTCTCACAGTCGCTCAATACAATCATCGTTTTGTTTTAGTGGAAGCAGAATGATTGGAAATTAGAGATGATGTCATTTGGGAAGGGTTACTTCTAGTTCACAGAATCTCATGGGTGTTTTTCCTTTGCAAGTAAGAAATCTAGAGGCACATGAAAAATTTTGGCTGGAAAAGTGTGGAAAGGTTCTTGAAAAACTATTCTAAATGGGATCACAAGTCATGCTTTTAGTCTTAGTTCGAGGACAAGGGTGGGTAAGAACTAGTATTGTAAGTCCCAAATCCGTTGTGACAACCTGCTACCATATTTATCTTGAATTCGGGAATTAATAACAATTTGAAAAGTAACCTCCAAAAGAGTTGAAGGGCTTGAGGTTTTGAACCAACTGAATTAAATGAACTAATACTCATGAGTTGTTCATTTTCCATCACAACTCCATCGCTAAGCTTCCCCCCACCTCTCAAATTGTTCTCTACGTTTGTACAGGGGCGGCTATGGAGTATGGCGGGGTCGTCGGCGTCCACAGGCCCGACATCCCGCTAGGCCCAAATTTTTAGTTTAAATTATATGTAATTTTATGAAAAAAATATGTATAATCAATGTTTCAACACAATTACATAACCATTAGTTTGGTCTAGTGGTAAAGGGTTATGACATCTAACAAAAATGTTGTGAGTTCTAGTCTTTTTTGAGACATTTTTAAACTTATTTTTATACAAATCATAATCAAGTAAGCCCATTTAAAATTAAATTGTTTAAACCCAACAAAATGTTCCTTTTACTTAAAGCCCAAAGAAATTTTCGCCTTTGGGCCCAAAAAAATTTCAGCTTCTCGAAGCCGGCCCAACGTTTGTACTTGGCCAATCTCTTAAAGCTACCAATTTAGACACCATTCGAGGTAAGAAGCATATCAATTAAACAATTTTCTTAATCTGATTAAAAGCTTTATGGTTACAATAATTATCTGTCTCTATCTTAATGGACTTTTAGAATTGAAATAGAAAAGCTTAATAGGGTTTTGATTGAACCATGACTTACAATTATGTATCTTTTTTATTATAATTAACTTATTTTATCACATATCTTTATCTTCTAAATTTGAAATGATTGAACTGAAGCTCAACAATAATCGAACTCAAGCTTTTGTAATGGTGGTGGTGACATGTGGTGGTGGTAATGGTGGAGACAAAGGTGATGAAAATGAAGGGATGCAGACTTATTGTTTTAAAACTACAAGGACACAAAATAATCATGATGAAAGTGCATAATAGTCATCGCAGCTTTTCGTTGGATGACTTTTTGACAGAAGGACTAAGTTTTACACGTTTTTAAACTGCAAGGACTCTAGTGTATCGTTTTGACTACTTTTAGGGGCACATTGTGCGCCTGTGTTATAACCATAAGGACATAAATAGGAATAATCTCAATCAAAATAATCAAAAGATACAAAAAATCTAATAAACAGTTAAAATAATCAGAAAAAGTTTATGCGACGTGAACCAACAATCTTTATCTATAGTTATAACATTTGTTTTAAAATGTTCGAGAAATGGAACATAACTATTATACTTTATCCTTTTTAGCAATATACATTAAAATAATTTGTTATTCTTTTTAGCGAAAAATCTTATTTCTACTGTATATTTTACACCAATAATTTACGCATTTATTTCTTGTGGGCTATTCTCATTTTGACAAATTGTGGCTTTTTTAATCTATCATTTTTTATCATTATACAAAATTATTAGTCTATGCCGCATTTAATATCATAATATTAAGCAGATTTTTATTTAATATCATGTGTGTATTGTCATTTAATATTAAAATTGAAGAAAATTAAGAAACTCAGTTAAAAGAATATTTCTCATTTAATCATAGACATCATTATATACACACACAAGAGATAAACTATCTAACTGAATACAAGAATACAGGAGACAAAATAGGAAACGAAAATGAATATATATATCTGTATTTTATAACACTCCCCCTCAGATATATTTCTACTGATTATACACTATTAACAACACACTTCAGGGTGATGTTAATTAGGCACTTCGGGACCTATAAATTTATTATTATATCAGTTAGTTGCCTCATTAAAAACCTTATTAAGAAAACCCAGTGGGACAAAACTTAGCTAAGGAAAAAAGAGTACATTGTGCATAATTCTCCCCCTCAAAACTAGTTGATGTCTTTCAATATGCGGAGTCCAATCTTCTGTGAAAGTTTTTCGAAACTACTTCTGGGTAGTGCTTTTGTAAAAAGGTCAGCTAGACTTTCACTTGACTTGATCTGATGAACCTCAATTTCTCCCTCTTTCTGTAGGTCATACGTTGAGAAGAACTTTTGTGAGATATGCTTCGTTTTGTCACCCTTGATGTATCCTTCTTGAATTTGAGTTATGCAAGCCGTATTGTCTTCATATATAATTGTCGACCCCTTCTTGATCTCTTCTAAACCGCATGAACCTTGTATACGATTAATCATCGATCTCAACCACACGCACTCTCGACTTGCTTCATATAGTGCGATTAGTTCAGCATGATTTGATGACGTTGCTGTAAGGGTCTGCTTTGTTGACTTCCAAGAAATTGTTGTGTCACTGTATGTGAAAACGTAACCTGTTTGAGATCGTGCTTTATGCGGATATGATAGATATCCAGCATCAGCATACCCGATGAGACGTGACTTGTTATCTTTTGAGTAGTATAGTCCCATGTCTCGTGTTCCGCTAATATATTGAAAGATGTGCTTTATTCCATTCCAGTGTCTGCATGTTGGGTTCGAACTATATCTTGCTAATACATTTACAGAGAATGCAATATCAGGTCTCGTGTTATTTGCAAAATACATCAATGCGCCAATCTAGATGATAAAGCTTTTACTCACCATATATGATTCGATAGGGTTAATACTAGTACAATATAATCTAGATGATAAAGCTTTTAGTTTTTCTAGAACGACATCTTTGCCATTTTTATTTGAAGTAATTTGCAAATATTCGATATTATTTTCAGATGTTGTTTTGATATGGTAACCATTGCGTCGAATGTCTTTAAAACTAAGTAAATTTCGTCTTGATTTACTAGAGTATAATGCATCATTGATAATTAGCTTGGTACTCGATGATAAGATAATGCATGCTCTTCCGGAGCCTTCAATAAGGTTACAAACACCAGAAATAGTACCAACAAGTGTCTCTCCATGAGACAATTCACAGAAAAATTTATTTTGTTTAAGAATAGTGTTGGTAGTACCACTGTCTACCAGGCATTCATCATCCATAATAGCTATGTTGGACCTCGAAAACATATTCCTTCAGAAATAATAAGGAAAAACAAATTAACACAACAAATTAATAGTTTTGCATGATAAGAACATCAAATATGAATCAAACTTTTATGAGAATTTAAACGAAACCATAATATGAGTTTAAAAGGAAAAAAAAAACACACGAGTTCAACCACAATCCAAACAAACAAGGGAAATAAAAGTCTGGAAAAAAAACATAAAATAATAAAGCATGAGATCTTGCTACTTCTCAACAAAAGCAGCCATATCAAGATAAGTGTCTGCTTCTGGTGCTGGAGATGACAAATTAGGTGCATTCTCAATTAGGTTTGTCTCAACATTTCTCTCATTTTCTTTCATCATTCGTTGATAAGCTTCAACGAGATGCTTAGGGGTGCGACATGTGCAGGACCAATGATTTGACATTCCACATTTATGACATACACTTCTTTGGCTCCCGCTAGATCCTCCTCTAATGGATCGCCCCGAATTCTGTTGACTTGATTCACCATTTCTCGGTTTAGAATTATAAGATTCCCTTCTCCATGTGTTGATTCGTCCATGTCCACGCCCACGACCTCTGCTGGGGCCGCGACTTTTCCCTCTCCCACACCCGGTCTGATGATTTGCCACATTCGCTTCAGGGAACGAGCTTGAACCGACCGATCGCGATTGATGATTTTTTTAACAGGAGCGTGTTGTTTTGCTCAGCGACCAACAAAAGTGTTATTAATTCTGAATACTTTGTAAAGTTACGTTCCCTATACGTTTGCGATAGGAGTATGTTTGAGGCATGGAAGGTTGAAAAGGTTTTCTCAAGCATGTCTGCTTTTGTTATTTTTTCACCACATAACTTAAGCTCAGAGGTGATGCAGAAAAGTGCAGAATTATACTCGCCAACAGTTTTGTAATCTTGCAGCCTCAAATGAAGCCATTCATAGCGAGCTTTTGGGAGTATGACCAACTTCTGGTGGTCAAAACGTTCTTGGATATTTTTCCATAACTCGAGAGGGTCCTCAACAGTAAGGTATTCCCTTTTCAAATCCTCGTGGAGATGGTGGTGAAGGAATATCAAAGCTTTTGCCTTTTCTTCTCGGGATGTTTTATTACCATCACCAATCGTCCCCCCCTAGACTTTTTGCCATCAAATGAATTTTAGCATCAAGTGTCCATGGGTGGAAATTGCTACCCGAGATGTCAAGTGCAGCAAATTCAAGTTTGGAGATGTTCGATATGTTTCTGAATGAAAATTTTTATATGTTAAAAGGTTAACATAAAATGTAAAAAAAAAAAATTCGGGTTCTCATTAGTTAGAACTGCAGGTTTTATAATTACAAGCCTTTAATTGAATTTTAGTTTAGTCGTATAACTTAGTTTAGTCATATAACACTTTATACAATTTAAAAAAATATGTATATTAAAAAAAATGATGTTTACGTGAATAAAAAAAATATGAGATTAAGAATTAAAAGGTATTGATGAGGTAGTTACATAAACACAATACCCACTTATTGTAATTACTTTTTCTTTTTTATTTAATTTGGAATTAACTTTTAAAATAAAATGGTGAAATCAGGGAGAGAAAAAAAAATAAAAAAAAAATCCTTGGTCTCAAATAAATGGGGTGGAGTATTGGTGAGGTAAATAAAAATGGATTAAAACCCATGAGATAGAACTGGAAAACTGAAAAGATTTAAAAACGTGAAAGATTAGGGTTTTATGGATGGATATCTTCACACAGCCAACAATATATTTGCTAATTGTACGCCGGAAAATCCGCCCACCAGAAGAACAGAAAGAGCACTATCTCCGGCGAACTATATTCAACTACTCATTCGATTCTGTTCCCGGTTCTCTCGGTTTATCGCCGCTCCACTCGTTGGATCTGGTCCGTCGGTTTTTGTGGGTTCACCGTCGAGGCTTCGATGTGACGTTGACGATGTGCAGGAGCACAGATTTGCCGACAGAGATCGATAAAAAAATTTTTGGTTATATTTGATCGGATTTTAATGTAAAAACGTTCAGAGGTCGTGAAAAAGAAATGATATTGATGTATGGATTATCAGGTAACCGGCAGGGACTGATTATTTTTATTTAAATATGATGTTTTATTCAACAGTTTCTTGAATTTTTTTTCTTTTAGACTTAAAATTACTAATTTAGCAATTCTATAAAAATAACTCACAACAAATATCCTACTTCGTATTGAAAAACCCAAAATAAAGGCCGTGGAGTTTTTCGCTTCAGAGTTTATGAATAATACGGGTCACAGGCCTGTTTTCGTTTGTCCAGGAGTGAAAAAGATCAACGATGAAGACCGGGTAAGACTTGAAGTACCATTTACTTTGGATGAGATTAAAAGCGCGGTTTGGGAGTGTGATGGTGACAAAGCACCGGCCCAAGACGGGTTCAACTTAAAGTTCATAAAATACTTTTGGGAAGGTCTAAAACAGGTTTTTTACGCTTATTCCAGTCATTTTATGATACGGGTCAGATTACAAACGGGTGCTTTTCTGCCTTTATAGCACTCATCCCAAAAGGGAAAGACCAAATATCGTTTGCAGATTACCGGCCGATTAGCTTGGTGGGGTGTATTAACAAGGTGTTGTCCAAGGTACTTTTCTCTCGCTTAAAATCGGTCATGCCAAAGCTTATTTCGGACGAACAAACGGCTTTCCTAGGCAACAGAAACATATTAGACGGTCCCATTATGCTAAACGAAACCATTGCGTGCATGAAAAAAATTAAATCGCAAGGAATGTTCTTTAAAGTTGATATCGAAAAAGCATACGATTCACTTAACTGGGACTTTCTTGATGACATGTTGAACCAAATGAACTTCTCGTGCAAGTGGAGGGGCTGGATTATGTCGATTGTGAAGAATGCTCGCACCTCGGTCCTTGTAAACGGGTCACCAACGTATGAATTTGACTGTCAACGGGGCCTTCGGCAAGGAGATCCTATCTCCCCGTTCCTTTTTATACTTGCTATGGAGGCGCCAACATGTATTATGAATCAGGCAGTTTTCTTAGGGGTTTTTCACGGCTTGCGGGTAAACGGAAATGGGCCAATCTTATCACACTTCATTTATGCGGACGACGTGGTTTTTTGTGGTGAATGGTCCGCCTTTAATGCAAAAAATATTAAGAGAATTCTCCGTTGTTTGTTCCTAGTCTCCGGGTTGAAGATTAACCTCCGTAAATGCTGTGTTTATGGAGTGGGTGTTGGGGATGGTGAGGTGCAAGACATGGCAAGTATCCTTGGCTGCAGTGCGGGCTCCTTTCCTTTTTTACATCTTGGTATCCCAATAGGCGCAAACATGAACCTTGTCCGAAATTGGACCCCGATCATTGACAAGTTTAAGGATCGGCCGTCCTTGTGGAAGTCGAAGTCGTTATCATATGGGGGTAGGATCACGTTACTAAAGTCGGTACTCAATTCTTTGCCCCTTTATTACTTCTCAATTTTCCGGGCGCCTTTACAAGTTATCAAGAGCCTGGAAAGGATTCGTAGGACGTTTTTTTGGGGTGGTAACATCGATGCGGATAAATTGAGTTGGATTGCTTGGGAAAACGTTATTGCCCCAACGGAGTATGGCGGAGCAGGTCTTGGTTCGCTTAGAGACGCTAATCTTAGTCTCCTTTCTAAATGGTGGTGGAGGTTCAAAGTTGATGACTCTGGTATGTGGCGGAAGGTTATTTGGGCAGTTCATGGGGTATCTAGAGCCTGGAATATTATTCCAGCAAAGTTGTCTATTAGCGGTCCGTGGAAACAAATCGCTGCTGTCCCAGGGATCCTCGAGAGCTTAAATGTCGATACCCGTCTTTGGTTCAAAGGGAGAATTGGGTGTGGCTCTAGTATAATGTTCTGGTTGGATTATTGGATTGGTGATGAATTATTATCCACATCGTTCCCTGCCTTATTCGCACCGGAAAGAAACAAGCGCTGCACTGTCGCAGACCGGGTCTGGATGGGCCCTGCGGGTGTCGGCTTTTCGTGGAACTGGAAGCGGGTTGGGTTGTCCGATGATGAAGCTGCTGAATTGAGTGAAATGTTGGTTTTTCTGGGGGATGTGGCGCTGAATGGGTCAAAGGATAGATGGGTTTTCACTCCTAATGGGTTGTGTGGCTTCTCTGTAGGTACAGTCAAACTACTGATCTCCGAAAACAGACAGTACCGGCTGCAGTCACGTTTCGTATGGTCGAGATGGGTTCCAAAAAAGGTTTGCGTAGTGGCGTGGCGAGCGAACCTCGATTGACTTCCTACGGCGGCTGCACTATAAAGGCGAAGTATTCCTATTGTGAATGATCTGTGTAACTTCTGTCATTTGCAAATGGAATGTACCAAACATGTCTTCACGGGCTGTCCGTTTGTTTCCGAAGTGTGGCAACAGGTTTGGAGGTGGTGCAATATACCGGCTCAAGTTATTTTTCACGTCAGTGACTTGTTGGGGATTCATAAGTCAGCCATGTCAGGACAACGGCAAAGAGAGACTTTGTACGCGGTGGTTTTAACTACCTTCTGGAGCGTTTGGCGGGCCAGAAACGAGGCTGTTTTCAATCAAAAAGAGCCTTCGGTTCAGGCGATCGTAGAAGAGGTAAAGGTTATGAGCTTCTTGTGGATTCGAAATCGGGCGACTATGGGAAACATGACATGGGAAGCTTGGCGGAGATTCGACACGTGCAAGATGGACAGATCTGGTACACGGCCTTAGTGTAGGTTTTCTGTTTTGTATTGCCTCTTTATGGGTTGTTCGTTGATGTTGTATATGTACTCGGTTGATGTCTTCTCGGTTGTATAATCTTGAATGCTAGCGGCTTGCTAGTATGTCGGGAATAAAAGTTTGGTTGGCCGTTCAAAAAAAAAAGTGGGTTAATCCCACTGATTTTTTTAATCTATCAATTTTTAGTTATTATAGAGATTCGTTAGTGTAGTCGCATTAAATACCGCAAAACCATGCATTTATATTTATTTAATATCACGTATTTTATGTAATTTAATATAAAAATATATCTTTCACATGTTCCTCTAATAGAGTATATAAATTTGTAACAAAACAATATTAATGAATCATTTCTTTGTATAACCTTTCAGTTTCAATATACCAAAAACTCATAAACATGTCACCTATAAAAATTTATGTTGCAATTTTTCTCATAATTGCGATTGCTAGTAAGCTATTAATTACTTAATTTTTATGAGTTATTCTTTTTACTTATGATCTTATGACATATGAAACACACTTGTAATGACTTACTAATCATTTTTATTGCTCAATATATGTCTAACTAACAAGGGAGCACTGTGGTGACCGGCAAACTATGTAAAGAATCTTGGCCACTTAACCCATGTATTATTGAAACATGCAAAAAAGAATGCGTAGGTAGAAGAGGGTCGGATGCTTCCTACTTTTGCCCTCATCAAGATCTTTGTGTGTGTTATTTTGGATGTTAAGACCTATGGATTTAAAAAAAAATAATTGTTATCGTCTTTAATTAAAGAATTTGATGTCAGAATTGATGTTATTCTAGTAATCATATTAAAAAAATAATGCTTATGAAGAAGATATGAATGTTTGTAGAAATAGTGATTTAAAAAAAATAGTTGATAAACAAAATTAAGTTAATTTTCTAGCTAAAAGTTCGTGTTCGTTTTACTAGAAAATATTATGCATTTTCCATTGTGATTTAAAATAAAATACTTCACGTGGAATTTTTATTATATTATTCTTTCTTTTTTACTTCATAAATCATATCGATCCATATACTATTATTAGTTTTAATAATAACACATTTAAACTCAAAGCTAATGTTCTTAACAATATATTTATCAACGAATATAAAATGTATAAACACCGAATTATGCTCGCGTGCCAGCTTGATGGTATATAAAACTTATAATAAAATATAATATTGTGTGGCATCTATAATTTCCACTTTCTAAGATCATTATATCATTAATTACATATTAGCATGTCGTGTGATATTTTACAAAGTTATAAACTTTAAAACACACCGTATAATAAACACAACACTATTAAAATATAATATAATAAAATATAATATAATATAATATTCATACATCATGCTAATATGTATAATATTTTACAAGTCATAAACTTTAAATTATATATATATATATATATATATATATATATATATGGTGGTGTTAAAATAAGAAGTGGAGTATGTATAAGAAGTGTAAAAAGTAATCTGGTGCATTGAATATGTTGATCTGACGGTGGATATGAAAAGTGTGTTTATTGTGCGGTGTGTTTTATTAAATCTAATGGTGAAAACACACTTCCTACACTTTTTATGAAAAATCTACTTCTTATTATAACCTAGGTTAGAAGTAGATTTTTCATAAGAAGTAAATTTTTCATAAGAAGTGTAGGAAGTGTGTTTTCACCATTAGATTTAATAAAACACACGTACAATAAACACACCGCACAATAAACACACTTTCCATATCCTCCGTCAGATCAACATATCTAACACACCAGATTACTTCTTACGGTTTTTAGACACACTCAACTTCTATTATAACCCCATCCTATATATATATATATATATATATATATATATATACAGGGTAAGGTTAATGTAAAAAACAATATTTTTGTGAGAAGAATAAGAATAGATCTAAAACCTTTAGATATAAGATATAGTGGTTGGGATTATTAGTTTCTAAAAACCATATAGTTTCATATTTACATGATATGGTATCCTATTTAGGTAGTGTGATTTATTTTAAAGTCTCCTCACACTTCTCACAAAACAATTGTTTTTTATTTAAACCCTCTTTAAATATATATATATATATATATATATATATATATATAAAGGATCCAATACAACAATGGTTTATCATACAAGACGTGCGCGACTCGTATACCCGTCGATCTTCAATTTAATGCGATGGCAGTTTTGTAATTTTCGTCAAATCTGATCTACTGCTCCCATCGATTCCGTCCACCTTCATCGTCACCATTCAGCAATCTTCATCGTACAACGATTTCGTCCATTGTCGAAGCCACCATCCACATTCATCATACATCGTCGTCTATTATTTGTTCACAGGTTTGTTAATATTTTGATAAAATTGAAATTGAAATTGATGAACCTAATTCATCAATTAACCTTTAAATTGATCTAATTAATCATCAATTTGAAGATTCGGTCGATTAATTTTTTCAATTTTTAGTGGGTTATGCCTGAACGTTTAAACTCTTTTGCCTGAACGTTTAAACTCTTTTGCTTGAACGTTTAAACTTTTTTGCCTGAACGTTTAAAGGTCTAACATTTGAAAAAAACACAACATTTAACATTTGTTAGTTTAGAAGTTCTGTTTAGAAGTTCTGAACTTCAGGTTTTAAATTTTTTTTTGTTAGTTTAGAAGTTCTGTTTAGAAATTCAGAACTTCTAAACTTTTTTCAACACCCAAAACTTCTTAGAACGTTTAAAGATGTTCATGATTTTTGAACACCCAGAATTTCATTGAAAGTATTAGAACGTTTAAAGATGTTCATTTTTTTAACACCCAGAACTTCATTGAACGTATCAGAACGTTTATAGGTCTTCAGTTTTGTTTCAGAACGTTTAAACATAACATTTTGAACCCTAATAAGAGCTCGATTGAGTGCGTTATTTCTGCAATCCCATAATCGTTTGATGATTCTAAATACTTCTACACATCAATTCGATTGATTAAAATCATCATTTTGGTGTTTATTTTGGTCAGAACGTATAAACTTTGAGTAGAACGTTTAAACATGAACCATAATAATAGCTCAATTAAGTGTGTTAATCTGTATTTTCATAATCGATTGATGATTCTAAAGCCTCTTACACATCAATTCGATTGATTAAATCATCAATTTTTGATCAATTTGAAGATTTTTAATGTTCAGTGCCGTTCTATTTCAATTTTGGTTTTTGACTTTTGAGATTTCATACTGTAAGCTGTGATTAGAGTTTAAAATTGGATTAGATTGAGCGACAAGTTCTAAATTTTGATCAGAGTTGATTTGTAATCGACGAATTTTGATCGCGAACTACTGTTGGGTTATTTACGAAATTGCCACCACGCGTTTTTTAATCAAGCGTTCTGGAATGTCGCGTACCTAATGTACGATAAGCCATTATTGTACGTTAACCCACCCCTATATATATATATTCACATATCATGCTAATATGTATTAATGATTTAATGATCTTAGAAAGTGAAAATTATAGATGCCCCAACTTTAAATTATAATATTTTACAAAGTTATGAACTTATCATTGCCACTGCCATGAGGTTACAATATTTACATATTATAAGTTTTATACACCATCAAGCTGGCACGCAGGCATAATTTGGTATTTATACATTTTATATTCGTGATGTATGAATATATATATATACTAGTTTGATCCTCCCGTGTTACGGGAGTTTATTTAAGTTTTTTGTTTTTAATCGTTTTGCTATTTTATGATGATTTATTTTAATTTTTTAACGTAGTTTGTTTTAATTTAATACATACATATTAGTTTGTTATTATATTTTTTAGTGTTTGGGTATTTCAATTGAGATGTATATGATTTTTAACGAACAAACATAAACGAACATGAGCATGCTGAATTTTTTAAATGAACAAACATGAACACAAATACTTGTCTAATAAAAAAGGGGACATTGATGTAGTTGACGATGGTAGGTAGTATCGGAAGTTAACCGGTGAAGGAGATGATAGACCAGCAACGGAGAACATGTAAAGGAGATAAATTAAATTAGGGTTTGATTATGAAAGTGTTTACCAATAAATAAGATCTTATAACCCATTTGAGAGCTATTAGGGTTTGGTAAGACCCATAACCCGTGAAAATTATTCTTTGATAATAAAGGGGTTATTTCACAAATAAATGAGATGTTATAACCCGTTTAAGGGTTATATGGGTTTGGTGAGACCCATGGCCTGCAAAAATTATTGTTTGATTATAAAAGAGTTTCACAAATAAATAAGATGTTATAACCCATTTAAAGACCATCTGGGTTTGGTAAGACCCATACTCGCGATTTCGGGTCAAATTGTAACATCCTGCTTTTGATAAGAATTAATAAAATAAATTTCGTTCATTTTATAAAGTGTCATGTGTCGGTTTAAATAAATAAACTAATAGAAGGTGGGCTTGGACTTTAGAAGATGGAAAATAAGGAATGGAATGGGCCTTAGGTCCATAGGCTTAAGGGAGTATAAATACCCCTTAAACCCTAAACCTTTCCATTTTTATCCATTCTCTACACCATAGCCTACACCTTGGAAAACACACACACCATCCTATAACCCGAACCAAGATCCGAAGTCGAAACCCAAGATTGTTGGTGCTAGATCGTTGAGACGAACCAAAACAACATCAAAGACCATCTCGTGTTCGAATAACGACTCGTCTAAGGTACGTTTATATTTAGAAATCGTTCATATAGGTTTGGTTTGATTAAGTAAATCATAGATCTGTGTTAGTTTGTTATAAACGAATCCAAAACAACAAATCTTATGGAAATTGGTTAACATTTGATGGGTTAATTGTAAACCTAAGTAAACCCTTAACCTATATGCCTAAATCGCACCCCTTAAACATCGATGTTAGGCCGATTTGATGGTTGGGGTTTGTAGGCGCTGGTTAGACGATTCCGTTGATACCAAAATCGTGATATTTGGTTAAGAAACGAAGGTTTAATTGCAGATCTAAGATCTGTTGACTATTTGCTGTTCTTGGCGATTTTGACTTTGACTCTTTGACCCTTGAGTCAAAGTCTGGATAAGAACTATTGGTGATTCGTTATGGGTGATTCTTTAGCTAGTTCGTTATGGGAGCTTAGCGAATCAGAGGGTGATTCGTTAGCTAATTCGTTATGGGAGCTTAGCTAATCAGAGGGTGATTCGTTAGCTAGTTCGTTATGGGAGCTTAGCGAATCAGAAGGTGATTCGTTAGCCAGTTCGTTATGGGAGCTTAGAGAATCTGTAAGGCCCCGTTACCGGTAGCCCTACTTTCGTGTTGGATTTACTCATAAACACAAATCTAAATATCAGAGTTAATTAAAACTTTACGCGGAATATAAAACTTTCATAAAACATTACATAATTCATAACTTGTCTCAAAACATCCTTTGTCTTTCAACATTAAAGCATTAAAATTAAAACATCATAAGTCTTCAGATGCCAGACTCTTATTCTTCTGCCATGTGTCCCCACTCAAGCCAGCTGTCTCATCCTACTCACCTGCGTGCATACTAAAAGTCAGCTACGCTGAGTGAGTTCTAGTTAATCATACATTATACAATACACAATAACTTATATTCTTTCATTCATACTTTCATACTTTCTTACTTTCATACTTTCTTACTTTCACATCTTACGTTATAAAGAGCATTACGCCCTACATTCCTCGAGTATTATTAGGGCTCGGTACCCTCCTTCCTCGAGTATTATTAGGGCTCGGTACCCTCCTTCCTCGAGTATTATTAGGGCTCGGTACCCTCCTTCCTCGAGTATTATTAGGGCTCGGTACCCTCTTTCCTCGAATATTAGTAGGGTTCGGTTCCCAAGTTCTCGAATATTAGTAGGGTTCGATTCCCTCTTCGTTACCATACAACCATACATCATACCTCGAGTATTATTAGGGCTCGGTACCCTTTTCGTAACCATACAACCATACAACCATCATTTCCTTCTTTTATTAACTTTATCACGTTCATACATATAAGCATACATATCATACTTACCTTATACATAGCGTTACAACCTGACAGTACGTGCAATATCCGAAGATCGTTCACGTACTAACAAGCAATCATTCATACATTTCACATCATTCATATAAAGCATACACTTATCACTTAGGATAAGTGTATTAACAAACATATAGAGTATGCACACAGCCCCGAAAACATAACACAGAAGTGGGGCTAGAAACTCACCTGAACACGGTTACGTTCACCGTTAATCGTAATCCCTTTCTTCAGTTGTGCACGGCTGACTGTTTAACAAGTATACGTATCAATTAACTATCACTACTCATATCATCTTTCTAGTCTTAACTACTACCCACAACGAACGGGGGTTCGGGGGCAGCGGCCCTGGCAGCGGGGTCTAGGGGCAGCAGCCCCTAGCAGGGTCCAAGGGGCAGAGCCCCTGGCTGGGGTCGAGCTGCCAGGTCAGCTTGGAATTTTCTAAGCGAACTTAACTTTAGGTTTTTAATTTATTTTCTAAGCGAACTTAACTTTAGGCGAAGTTAAACCTTAAACGAACTTAGATTTAGGCGAAGTTATCAGTTAGGCGAACTTGGCCGTAGGCGAAGTTATCAGTTAGGCGAACTTGGCCTTAGGCGAAGTTATCAGTTAGGCGAACTTGGCCTTAGGCGAAGTTATCAGTTAGGCGAACTTGGCCTTAGGCGAAGTTACCAGTTAGGCGAACTTGGCCGTAGGCGAAGTTAAGCTTTGAAGGCGAAGTTATGCTTTGAAGGCGAAGTTGTTCAGGTCAGCTACGGGTTTGGTTTTTATCAAGCATTTTGGCGATTTTAATACCCTTGTTATGGTTCGACATCACCCCCTACGTTCCCTAACCGTTTTCGTTCGTATATATATCCCGTATATACTATAAAGCTTGGACCTTTAAGGTAAAAACGTTCAATACTACGTAAACTTTAAAGGTCAAGAACATACCTTTTATACGTTCGGTGTGGTCGCGGTTTGCTTGGTTATCTCGTATATTGAAGATCTAATAATGGTCGGCTTGATTCTTGGTCTCGGATGTCTCTCTCTCTCTCGGCCGAATATGGTGTAGTGTATGTGTGTGTTTTTGAGTGTGTAGAGATTATGATGGAAATGAAATGAGGGTTTAGGGTTTTAGGTTGGTTTAGGGGATATTTATATCCCTTAAAGCCCATGGACCTAAGGCCCATTCTCATTTAACCCATCTTAATTAATCTAAGTCCATGATCCGTTCTTTACTCGACATTAATTAATTAATAACGCGAAATCACTAAACGTAACTTTCTTTATTTAACATTATAAATTTTAGGATGTTACAGAATCAGAGGGTGATTCGCTAGCTAGTTCGTTATGGGAGCTTAGCGAATCAGAGGGTGATTCGTTAGCTAGTTCGTTATGAGAGCTTAGCGAATCAGAGGGTGATTCGTTAGCTAGTTCGTTATGGGAGCAGCGAATCAGACGGTGATTCTTTACCCAATTCGTTAAGGGCAAAGTAACAAACTAGGAGTTTAATATAAAGATAGAATGGTCCCTGGACTTAGAAAAGAATTATATAATTACATAACCGCCCTTGGAGTTTGGCAATTTATGAAAGATACCTTTAAAGGTAAATGAGTAACGATTAACTAACCAGGTAATGATTTAATGAAGTAAAGAAGCTTAGACGTGTAAGACTAATTAAGTAGCAATGAGATGACTAGAGCGGTACTTAATACTGTAATTATTATACAGTTAGTCGTGCACAGCTCAAGAAGGGAATAACCGTAAACGGTGAACGCAACCGCATTGAGGTGAGTTTCTAGCCCCACTTCTGTGATATGTTTTCGGGGCTGTGTGCATACTCGATATGTTTGTTAATACACTTATCCTAAGTGATAAGTGTATGCCTTATATGAATGATGTGAAATGTATGAGTGATTGCTTGTTAGTACGTGAACGATCTTCGGATATTGCACGTACTGTCAGGTTGTAGTGTTACGTATAAGGTAAGTATAATGTATTTGCTTATATGTATGAATGCGATAAAGTTAATAAACGAAGGAAAGGCATGGTTGTATGGTAACGAAGAGGGACCAGACCCTAATAATATCTGTGATGTTAGGGACCAGACCCTAATAATATCTGTGATGTTAGGGACCAGACCCTAATAATATTTGTGATGTTAGGGACCAGACCCTAATAATATATGTGATGTTAGGGATCAGACCCTTATAATATCTGTGATGTTAGGGACCAGACCCTTATAATATCTGTGATGTTAGGGACCAGACCCTTATAATATCTGTGAGGTTATAGGGCGAAAGGCTCTTTAAAACGTATGATTATGTATGTAAAGAAAGTATGAAGGTAAGAATGAAAGTATATGCACTTATGTGTGTATGAAAGAAAGTTAAGAGGTTAAGTATGAAATGTAAGAAGGTATTGTATGATTATGTGATTAACTAGAACTCACTCAGCGTAGCTGACTTTTAGTATGCACGCAGGTGAGTAGAATGAGGCAGGTAGCTTGAGGAGGACACATGGCAGAGTTGGACGAAGCTGGCATCTGAAGATTTTGCTATGATTTTTTATTTTAAAAGACTATGTTTTGTTTTTAAATGACTATGAATGCTCGATAAGACAAGAATTATGGTTATGGAATGTAATGGTTTAAATGTTTTTAATGTTCTGCGAATGTTTTAATTAACTCTGATATTTAGAATTGCGTTTATGAGTAAATCCAACACGAAAGTAGGGCTACCGGTAACGGAGCCTTACACAAATGCATGAGAAGCTTCCATTTAGAAATCAAGCAATCTGGTGGCTCTAGAGAATGGGGGACAACCTGAGAGCGACACGTAGGATTTTATAGTAGACAATTATATAGATAGTTAGATATATATATATATATATATATATATATATATATATATATATATATATATAAAGAGAGAGAAAACTTAAATACTCATACAAATTTATTTTCAATAAAAAAATATTTTCTAATTTTGTTATATTTTGTTATTTTTCACGGTAAAATAATATAAATAAAATAAAAACTACGATGTAATGCACATACGTATTACTGTGCGATGTTGTTGTATTACAAGTGTAATATTATGTATTTTTATGTTCAATAGTGTCTAATTGCATACATTCAATATTTGTGTATTGTATATGTGTAGTAGTGTTGTATAGTGCATATGTGCATTAGTGTTTTATTACACATATGTACTAATGTGTATTCGATGTGTGCATTAGTCTATATTGCATATATACAATTGTGTGTATCAAATATGTGTAATAGTGTTGTATTCTATGCAATACAACATTATTGCATTTGAAGTATAGTTAACAATATATGTTATGAAAAGAAAGAAATGAGGGATTACGTTACTCAACTGAAATTACCCCATGAGAAGATTTTTAAAAGTTCTAAAATGACACTTTCTTACTTTACATATTTACCTTTGTTACTATTGTTGTTTTTACTATGTAATTTGTAGTATAATAGTGGGAATTAAATCTTGATATGGTTAACTTTAAGTTTTAACTACTTGTAAGTAACTTTGACTCTTCCTCATTCAACATGTTACCTTCACTAAATCTTACATTTGTATACTTGTGTACAAATTTGAACCTCACGGGCCCTAACCCTCTACATCATAAAATTCCATGTCACGTAATGCAATACACACTATTGCACATATGTACTACACCAACGAGGTTACCAACATGGGATTTTTTTTCTAACAATATCAGCATTTAAGAATATTGGAAAAAAATAAACTACAATTTTTTTGAAAACAAGTTAAAAATAATTCTTTAAAAGTTTTTTAAGTTTGATCTCATGACTTTTCGCATGAACGCCCTTAGATCTAGGATCCAGTGGTTAACATGGGTAGTTTCTAAAAATTGTATACTTTCCTATATACATGGTATAATGTCCTATTTAGGCGGCATGCTTTATTTAAAAGTCTTCTCGCACTTCTGACAAAACAATTACTTTTTATTTGAACCATCTTATATATATATATATACATATATATATATATATATATATATATATATATATTTAAGTACAAGAGAAAAATCAAATTATTGCAAGAAATAAAAGAAATTAATATGAGCCACTAGTTTTATTTTAGGTATTAAATATTTAAAAATAAATAAAAAAAGATGTAAATGCAACAATAAATATATCTAACTAATTTAACTATAATAATTAAAAAGATAAAAACACTACTTTAGTTTTATTTTTTATTTAAACATTCTTCATTTTATTCAACATAAATACAATTTATTCATATAATACTATTCTTTATATTAAAAAAAATAATTTTCACTCAATTTATTAGCATGTTTTTTAACACTAAATATCATAACATAATATGCATATTTTTTTCAATTGGTATGCCTAAAAAAATTATTGTCATAAATAATAATAAAAAATATTATACAAATGTGTCCATTAAACGTAAACAATAAATATATAACCTACACAAAGTTATATAAACTACACTTGTTTTGAGCGATAAAAACGTACAACATACAAAAAGCATACAACTTACATATGGAATTCGATATCAGCAATTATATAAACTACACAAAGATACACATATCCTACAAATGCGTAGGTTATATGTTTTTCGTATGCAGGTTATATGTTTTTTTATTCTTAGAACAAGTGTAAGTTATATGTTTTTTTGTAGGTTGTATATTTTTCATTGACATTTAATGCAAACATGTGTAAGATAGTTTTTTGTATTATTCATCACAATGTAACTACGTATTGATGGATATTGATATGTTGAGTTTTAATAAATTGGTTTTGAATAAAAAGAATTTAATGTATGAATAAATTGTATTTGTGTAAGATAAATTTTCGTGTGTAGGTTATATGTTTTTCGTGTGTAGGTTAAATGTTTTCATGTGCGTATGTATTTTATTGATGATGAATTTTGTGTGTAGGTTAAATGTTTTTCGTGTGTAGGCTATACGTTGTCTTATTCTTAGAACAAGTGTATATTATACGTTTTTGTGTAGGTTGTATGTTTTTTGTTAATATCTAACGCAAATACATGTAAAATAGTTTTTTTTGGTATTATTCATCATAATGTAAGTATGTGTTGATGGATATAAAGAAATTTTAATATATGAATAAATTATACTTGTGTAGGATAAAAATTTAAGAAACAAAAAGTAAGTTATAAAAATAAATGAGTTCTTAATATTTCCAAATTATAATAATTTAATTAGTTATGTTAATGAAATAGATAAGTATTATGGTTTATTAGTTATATTAATTGAAGAAAAAGAATAATTAATATTTTCTTTATTTAGCTTTAAGCATTTAATATTTAAAACAAAACTAGTGATCCATATTCATTTCTCACATTTCTTGTAATAATATCATTTCTCTTAAACCATCCCATATATATATATATATATAGGGGAATGATCAAGAGAGAACTCATATTTTGGGAGAGAACTAGAAAACTCCTAACACTAGGGTTATAATTGTAAATTTGGTTTTCCATTAGGTGTTAATAATCGGGTTTATTTGTGTGACCTTCCTCCATCAGATGGACTTTACCTAACAACCTACAAATTGTGAATCAACACATCTTGATGATTAGAACCCTAAATCATTGAATATCGATCTTCTATTTGTGCGTAATTACGCATATACAACCGTTAATCGTGTCTCCAACTTTGATTTCAACCATTGAACATGACAATTGAAGGTATATCTTTCTTATTCATGTGTATTTTTACTAATTTTCATTGTTTCCTTGTTAAATTGATCATATATTGCTTTATCTGAAGTTTTACAATCAATAATCGTACTGTAAGTTCAGAATTTGATGATTATAGGTCAAAAACGACTGAATTTGTTAATTCTATGTCAAAAACGGCAAGAATTTGATGATTATATGTAAAAACGGCTACTAATATAAGAAATAAACACAATTGGTTGGCTTCATGTGTTGATTTGATAGTTTAATTGATTAATCACAAATTAATAGATTATAAGGATATAGATGAATATTAAAACTGGGTAATAATGTGTCATACGGAGTACTGCATATGTGCAATACTGTTAGTACTACATATGTGTAATATTGTTAGTGTTACATACAAGTAATAATAAAAGAAAAAAGAAATACCATGATATGCATTATTGTATTGTTATATATGTGTAAAACATGGTATTACATATGTCTAATACAGAGTTTTGAGTATTGCATATGTGTATTACTATTATTGTTACATATTTGTAATAAATAAAAAAGAAATATCCTAACATATGCGAGACATTTGCAGACTTAATGTCAAATTATGACACTTCTACCATAATCCTATTGCAGTATGCTTGTCTTATAAAACAAAGTGGCATCTTGCTCCATGTAATGCATATACGTAATATAATGTTTTATGTACTACACATATGTAATATAATGGAGTATACATTATATTAACTAGGGATGTTCAATTACCGGGTTAGACCTGTGAACCTTGTTTACAAAAAACCGTGTAAAATAATCTGTATTAGAAACAAGTCTGGTTTCTGATTATGGTTTTCATCAACAATTGAGAAACGATATGGTTTGTGTATACACTTAGCGAACACAGGTACAGACATGTGAACACGTGAAAATCAATTGAATGATGTTCTTTATCTGCTACGATGAAGAGGTTAGATAGGAAAATAATCTAATTAACTACTGTCATATTTATTTTCATATTTACTTGAATGATGTCTTTACCAGCTATCATTTTACAATTGTTATACTAATTTTGATTTTTTTTTGGGCACTAGGCGGTTTCATGTTGGATTCTTATAGGATCAAGGCAACCTGTTGTAATCGGGTCAAGATATGTCCAGTTCATACTTAATCAAGATAGAGCAAGGCAACCGATCATGAAACCACAACTGCGAGAAGGTCCATATTGTGAAAGAAGCTGATGTTGCTGCAGTTGATGCCACTGTAACTAGGTCACCGTCCGATCATGTTGTCGACCATTATGTCATACAATCGGACCGCATTGTGATTTCATACCTTTTACATTGCGTATACGCATTACATTGTTACATATACTCGGTAAATGTGTATTACACGTGTGTTCATATTATACCTTAAAAACATTGTTATTAATGTCGATCTGTCGACTATTGAAACCTATATGAATGTAATACATGTGCGTATTTGAGTGTTATCCTTGTGTTTTAAACATTGCGTATGTGCGCTACACACATATGCAAACTCTAGTGTCATATGGTGTATTACTGTGTGATATATATAGTTTACGCATTGTTTTGATATATACATGGTCATACTGCAGTACGCATGTGCCACTCAGTTTTATACACATGTTACAGGCGTGTAGTCATATCTTTGTGTATGTGTTTATATACTGCGTACGATCTATTATATTTTTCTATCTACAAACACGTCACTTTACATATATACACAACTTTTTGAGTTTTATCTACATTTTTTAAACATCATGTGTACCCTGTATTCTAAAATCCTCGTCCAGCCTTATATGTTCGTGTTACACTTATACATTATATGATTTACATACATCGCTGAACATTCTATACATGTCTATTGTTTATACCTTACGCATATGCATAACGTACATGTAACGTTTAATCTGTTTTTAATTCAAGTAACAATACACCATTAATGCATAAAATGTTTAACGCGTGTGTCAATCACATCTTACTAGTTTAGGTCTTTAATATCCACACACTTGTATCAAACAAACATACATAATAACACATAACATACACATTCATCCATATCGATCAACCGTTTTAATTCAAGTGCATGTATCAAACAAACAAGCATTCATGTCAAACTGATTCGCATTATCATAAATTACCTAACGCCTTATGCTTTTACAAAACAGTTATTTATTTCATTCATAATGATCAACTATTAACCATCAAAACCCTTAAACATGACATTTTTAACCATTAACTTTTTTTAGTTTTTGCTTTCCAAATCTCTAGCATCTTACAACATATGCTTCTTGATAGTTTTGGCGAGCTATGTATTTCATCCGAAGAATATTGATTTGTTCAACCATCCTAACATCATCCGTGCTGAAATCAAAATCAACCTAGTTGCTTCCTTTATAACACCGCATGTGCTGCATCGTGAATATCCAACAAACCGTGACATTATCTGCCCATGGTAACTTCATTTTCCTTGGCCTTTCTGAACTCGCAGCTTCCACCTTCGGGTGTCCAACTGATTTATGTAATTGAAAATATGTTAGTTTGCGTAAACAAGTAAAAAAACAACCATTATAACAAACATATATGACGAAAATATGTATTACTAATTTATTACACATATGCATTGTTAATATGATTAGAAAATATGTTTTTACCTGAATTGACATATGTGTTGCCTGTTGTCCTCCCCTGTTTCCGTGTTGCCTGCTGTCCTCCCCGGTTTCATGCCCTGTTTCTGTGTTGCTTGTTGTCCTCCCCTGTTTCATGCCCTGTTTCCTTTCTTGCTCGCACGTTTTCTTGCATATTGTTTCAATAAAACAGTTGTGTTATTATGTTTGCTCACGTATACAATACGTGTACTATGTGTGTAGTGCGCATATGTAGTACATCTGTAGTGCATATGAGCAATACACCATAACAACATATATAAGTGTAATACATCTGTAATGCACATATGTAGTGCATCAATAATGCCAGTAATACATCTGTAATGCATATATATATATATATATATATATATATATATATATATATATATATATATATATATATATATACTGGACCATACTTGCATATGCATGTAATGCATCAATAATTTATGTAAGCCTAAAAGATGACATCATTTATGAAATTTGAACATTACAGCTGTTTACCTACTTTTTTTTTCTTATGATTTATGTTTGATTTCGCTGCATATTTGGACAAATTAGACGATTGAAACAACATTTCTGAAACAGATAATTATCATTCATTGATCACATATACTACATACTTATGTAATATAATTGATTCAAATATATGTAATCAGAATACTATATGTATGAAATGTATCAGTTTGTCTAACCATACTATCAATACTCCTATATTTGTCATTGTTTTCTGAAACGTCTTCACTTTCGTCGTTAGTAATTTTTCCACTGTTTTGCTATCAGTCTGGACATTATTATCTTTATTACGTATATGTATTATACCTAACAAACACTCGAACATTATCATCAAAGCTGAAGATTACCATTACTATGTTCAATAGTACATATGTGCACTATCAGTCTATAATTAACAATTCTATAGTGAAATACAACATTCATGTATTATATCTATGTAATATTCCATTAATAATGTAAATAATGGACTGATGTATGACACCACGTATACAAAACGCTCATAACTGGTACTTATGGACGTCTAATCGACACTGCGCATACGAACTGTTCAGATTTGGCGCAGTGTACACCTAATCGGCACCTATAACACACATAATCTACAATATATACACAAATCATTCAGAATAGACGCAATATATGCCAAATCAACACTTATTATGTAACTAATCGACACTATTGTTCTTCGATTAACAAGAAAAAGCAAAAACAGAGACGGTTGAATGCGATTTTAGTTTAATGCACCTAATTGATGTAGTAATGTATGAAATTGACTAGTATTATTGCTTACCTGATAGTGTTCATCGTTTTTCTGCTTGAATTCGTAGTCAATTGGACGAAACAGATGATCGATTGGAAGAATAAAAAAACCCTAGGATGATAGTCTGCTCGATGTTGAATGAATGAGAGAATAAAGACTGATTGTTTTTTTTTGTGTAATTCCAAGTTTACCCTTCTTCAATAAAAACCCCCCACCATTTTTTCTTTTTGTCCCCTTTTTATTTTTAGCCATTGATTTAGTAAAATCAATGGTTCTAATGGAGTTCTCTAGTTCTCTCTTTAAAATGAGTTCTCTCTTGATCCCACCCCTATATATATATATATATATATATATATATATATATATATATATAGGATCTCAGTATCATGAAAGAACTTTTTTGAAATTGAAAACTATGAGAACCATTTTGGACCACAAAAAACCCAAAAATAAAAAAAATCATAAAATAAAAAAAACAAATATCAAAAAAGTAAAAAAACCAAAATTCTTATTTTATCATTCCGAATTCATAAAAAAACTCAGTTTAGCTAAATTATATACACATATGTATAATATATACATATATGTACATTTACATTTTTTTGTACACATGTGTATAATTTAAGATAAATGATACTGTACATATGTTTATATAACGTAACTAAAGATTATATAAAATTATACATATGTGTATAATATGACGTTTTTTTATTTATTTTTTATTTTTTTAATGAACCGGAATGAAATATAAGAATTTTGATTTTTTTTACTTTTTTAAAATTTTTATTATTTTTTGTTTTGTGATTTTTTTAAATGTGTTTTTAGTGGCCCAAAATGGTTCTCAAAGTTCTCAATTTACAAAGAGTTCTCTTAGGATCCTTACCCTATATATATATATATATATATATATATATATATATATATATCAGGGTGAGGTTAAAATAAGAAGTGGAGTGTGTCTAAGAAGTGTAAGAAATAATCTGGTGCGTTAGATATGTTGATCTGATAGTGGATATGGAAAGTGTGTTTATTGCGCGGTGTGTTTTATTAGATTTAATGGTGAAAAAACACTTTTTAGGAAAAATTTACTTCTTATTATAACATTATTCTATATATATATATATATATATATATATATATATATATATATATATGGATTGATTTCTTTTGATAACCACTTTTAGTTTTAAGAACTAGAAAGAACTCAACGTAACAATTTTTTTTTGGAATTTTTTTTACACATGTGTAATACGTAAGTGTAAGTGATGTACAAAAAATTACGGTATTTTTTTACACACCGAATCGACCTTTTACACATGTGTAACTAACGTTTAAATTTGTGTAATTATAAAAAATACTTATTTTCTCTCATTTATTTTTTAATTAAATTTAATCTCAGCCACATATTTCATACCATTTAATTAAATATGTGGTTCAAAATTGAGTTTTTAAAGCTCTTAAAACTCACAATGGTTACCAAAATAATCCTCCTCATATATATATAACCGTTGATTAGATTGATCAATGATTTATATTGATTATGACAACGAGATTCAGTTAATGATTTTTTAATAGAAAAGGATTGTGTGGTAATTTTGAGTTTAAGCAGGCCCGTTTACGTTTCATATGTTTGTTTACTTCGGTTTGTGGTCCAATGGCCCAGAAGTTCTAATGCACCCGCCAATCACAGTTGCTTTCAACGTTATTATTATTACTCCCATACGTAAAGAAAGCAAATGATTTATGTTCGTATTTCTTCTTCTTCTCTTTTTTTAATTCTAAACTTTTGTAATAGGAAACCATCCCAAACTTTTGCAAACGTTGTCAAATAACCGTTACTAACATGAGCAAATCTATAGTAATTATCAATTAGTTATTTATTAACAAAATGATTTGGGTTGGTCTAATTTCTGTTGTTTAAAATTTTAAGCTCAAACAACAAAACTGAAAAACTAAAATCAAAATCAAAATCCAAGTTTTGGTTTAATTACGTTTTTAGCTAAAAATCGAACCCAAACAAAACCGTGCACATTCCTAATCAAGAGGGTACACTAGCTCTCAAGTTGCTAGAATTTGTAAGCTTGTTATATATAAAAGCCGGGTTATAAAGGAACCTTGCGATGACCATTGACTAAACAAGACGTAAATTATAATTTCAAATTTACAAAATTACCTTTATGTGAGTGGCACACAGGAAAGTGAACATAATTAATTAATATTGTAAAGTCAACAATTGAAAATAGGGTGAAAAACAAAATTACTGAACTGTAAAAGAAAAAAAAATTCTTTTATACTGAAACGAACAATCTGAGCAAACCTCATGGATAAAAACGATATTAACCCTTAACTCTTAAAATTATTGTTTTTTTAATATTGAAATTGGATAATGCTTGTCTCCATGGGCAATGATAGTGGGCACTTGCACTGCTTAATAAAAATATATTTAACAAGCTGTTAATTTGGCTAGATATACATAAACTTGTTTGAGATGCTTAACCCGTGAATCGACCCTTTATTCTTTCAGACAATATTAAAATTAGCCATCATGTATACACGTTTTTGACGGCTTCAACTAAACATATAATTGTATTTCTAATTTTTATTCTATAGCTTTTTGAGCTTCACATTACGTAACACAACGAATCCTGAGTTCCTGACATTCTCATTTTGGCCGGATGGTAAGCCGGTTAGGGTGTCAATATGAGATCAATCCTTATAGAAGTGTAACATATTTATCCATCCTAAAACAAAAAAAACTACGAATCCTCGCATGAACGCTTAGGTAGTTTTACAAGCAACTGTGTTTTGAATGCAACTATTTTCTTTATTAATAATTTTAGCGCTACCTAAACCAATATAAACATGCGTTAATTCTTTCACTGGATCGGTGTGTTCCTTCGACTTGGCTTGTTGTAGATAATGAAAGTCGACTTTTCAATTCATCATCTTTGATGCCTTTCAGATGACATACAATTTAAAAGAGTTTATATAAACAGTGATAGTTCGTTAATTTTGACTATTGAAACTGTCTTTAAAGTACAGCTGTGTCCGTGATTCATATAATCATATCCAACATGTTTTTAAAAGTTTCAAGTTTGTCTTTCTGCATGCTAGCTTCCTTGCACATGCATCATGTTGAGTTTGAATATGACTTCTTTTATAAACACAAATGGTTGGCATTAATTCATACATAATGATCCTATAAATACCTCCCTAACATGTCACAACATCACCATCTCATTTTCAAAAAAACACCTCTAACACTCTTTGTTATTCATTACTAATGATGGCAGTTAGCAAAACGGTTGCCTTATTGGTTCTCCTATTGGCCACACTGGCAACCTTGGCAATAGGCCAAGGCAATCGTGGTGGTGGCGGAGGCACTCGAGTTGGCTTCTATAGGTCCACCTGCCCCAGAGCCGAATCCATTGTTCAGTCAGCAGTTCAGTCTGTGGTCCGAACCAACCCAACAATAGCACCTGGTTTGTTAAGGATGTTCTTCCATGATTGCTTTGTTAATGGTTGTGATGCATCTATACTAATTAACAGAACATCAACCGAGAAGACAGCAGGGCCAAACTCTCTCTTGAGAGGCTTTGATGTTATTGATGCTGCCAAGTCCCAGCTTGAAACCACCTGCCCTGGAGTGGTCTCATGTGCGGATATTGTTGCCCTAGCTGCCCATGATTCTGTGGTCCTGGTAAGTGTTTGTACATTAACAAATTGTAGTTATACGCTAGGCCATCGTCTTCAATCATTTTTATTACATGTTCTTGTAGACCGGCGGGCGTAGTTGGCAGGTACCATTAGGACGTAGAGATGGTTTGGTTTCACAAGCATCGGATACTGCAAACTTGCCTGCCTTTAACGACCCTATCAGCGTACAAATTAGTAAATTTGCTGATAAAGGTCTAAGCACTCAAGATCTCGTTACTCTTGTGGGTAAGATGAACACAAAAATTGCACCTTATGTAACTACTACACAAAATGTTATTGCCTTATTTATTAACTAAATTGTTATATTTTGTTTACCAGGGGGACACACAATTGGAACAGCAGCTTGTGCATTATTCAGCTACAGGTTGTATAACTTTAACAATACCAATGGACCCGACCCTGATATAAACCAAGGATTCCTACCACAACTCCGAGCACTTTGCCCCAACGGTGGTGATGCATTAAGGCGTGTAGCCCTTGATACAGGAAGCAGTAATAGCTTCGGCAATTCATTCTATGAAAATGTGAGGAATGGGCGGGGGGTTATTGAATCTGATGCAAAACTATGGAGTGATCGGAGGACAAAGAGGTTTGTACAAAGGTTTTTGGGAGGAAGAGGGCAAACTGGATCGAGATTCAACGCAGAGTTTGGAAGAGCGATGGTAAAGATGGGTAATATTGATGTGAAAACAGGGAGACAAGGTGAAATTCGTAGCGTATGTACTGCAACCAACTAATGAGAATGTTGGTAAGTTGGTTGGCCGGTTTAACACAATTCAGAAGTTGTTAATAGAATGTACTTGCGTTGAAATATGTTGTGATTTGTTTTTTATATGAAATAAGATCAAAGATTGAATTGTTAATCGGGAATTGTTTTAAATATTTTAGATGATTTTCTTCAAGTGAAAGATATTCTTATTTTTCATGCTCATTATATTCGATATAACTAACCTTGATATATTTGGAAGTGGTTCCGGTAATTTGTGAGAAAATAGAAATTCCAAGACCTCAAGACAAGAGACTAAAGTGCTCTGGCATTAGAATATGGTCCATAGTGTCACGACCCGCTCAAATTCTAATTATTGGTTTCATAATCTAAACTTTCTAGGCCGATATAGACAAATCAAGGGTTGGTTGGAGTTATAGATCGCTCCACACAACATGGATCTGGTCCAAGTACAGAGAAATCATGAACACTCAAGGAGGACTGCCTAGTCTCTAGATATCTTCAGATCTTAATTGTTAAGAGATATTAGACTAGATTCATATACATAACAATATAGATGTGTCAAGCTTAGAACCATCTGGACCAACACTTTACCGGTAGATATGAATAGGACATGGCTAGTCTAATTTGCTCATTAATTCCACAACATACTTAAAAATCTTATATAGCAAAGCACTTGCAAGGACCTTTTAAAGCTTCTTTGTAAGTTCTCATTTACAATCAATACAAGCATACATGATTATTTATCATGTGTTCGACAACTCACTACTACGCATTTGGGTCAAAGGATTAACTTAGAATTGTTGAAATTGTAACTCAAACTTTACGGTATTATGGCTTTGTATGGAGTGTGCATGTGCAGTTTGTTATGTTAAACTTTGAAGTCTGAATAAGCAGTCGTTAGTCACCGGTTGTCCTGGTTTTATGCATAAGACTAGTAAGTCAGTTATTGTTATTTTCTATTAAGCAGCTTTGTGATTAATTCAGTTACATGTACGCGACAATTCTCTATTTTCTATTATTCAAACAATTATTTGTTTATTTACCTTGTTTTACATTCATTGCCTAGTTCGAAATACCAACATATTGGTGTCACAGCTTTGGTAATTCATATCTAGCCTTCATAATCCAATTATTATAAACCTGCTACATTCAATGGCTGATAAGTCTAGAGCCCCAACGACCCCACAAGTGATTCCAATAATCAAAGGTGAAGGATACGAATATTGGACTATAAGGATGAGGACCATTCTCAGATCTCAAGAACTGTGGGATCAATGTAAGGAAGCTGGGCTACGAGAGGAAAAGAAGAAAGATGCAAGAGCCATGGCCCTTATCCAACAAGGAGTTCATGATAATCTTTTCTGTCGCATAATAGCAGTCAATGCCGCTAAAGAAACACGAGATACTCTGTGTAGAGTTCCAAGGAGACTCTTAGGTGAATGAGGTAATACTCTAGGAGAGCATCCACAACAAGCTCCATCTCCGTAGGTCCGAATCAACGTGACGGGCGGCAAACTCGAGAAAAGCCAAGTCCACCATTGTGGAGAAAGGTCCTTTAGAAGAAAGTTTGCTCCTACAAACTTGAAACAAACTTTAAGTGCATATTCACTCTCTCTTTCTATCTCACATGCATATATATATACACACATTATATGTATATAACTTTAATAATTTTTTAATAGGTTTGTAGTGGTTTGTTGTTGTGGAAAAAAGTAAGGTTTTTGAGAAAAGTTTGGAATATGATGTGACGATGATGTGGTGGTTTGTGAAGGTTTGTTGTTGTGGATGCTCTAAGGACGGTCTGCTGGAGTTTGAAAAACTACAGATGAATGAATGAGAGATGATCGGTGACTATTTCTGCAGGGTGATGGGGATAGTGAGTCAACAGAGATCATATGGAAAGAGACCATAGAAGATCTGAAAGTGTTGGAGAAGATACTTAGGAGTTTAACTCCTAAGTTTGATTGTGTTGTGCCAACCATAGAAGTGGCCTATGATCTGTCTCTTCTCACTCATGTTAAGCTGATTGGATCTTTACACTGAAGAGGAAAGATTAAATTGCAGATCAGCAAATAAAACACCATAGAAGTTAGATGAACAAGCTTTACAAGTTGTTCAGAATGGGATACTGCAAGTGGCAGTAGAGGTTGTGGGAGGGGTTCATTCAAAGGTGGATGCATAAGACGAAGTCAAGACCGACCTAAGACCATCCGTAATGGCTCGATAACGCCGGCGCTTTGGAGCATAACGCCGGGGGCACACCGCCCCCCCTCGGCGTTTTGGGGTTTTTTTGAAGCGTTTTGTATATAATGTGAGATCTGGCTCAAAAATAAAAAAAACTATCCGTTGGGGGTGGGTGGTTACCGTTGAGAGTTGTGGAAGGGTTTCTGGAGATGGGTTACCGTTGACACCGACGGTGAGTAACTCTAGCAGCGGCTGCGGCAGAGGAGTTGGCGGTGGAAGGAGACCTTGTTTTCTGATTTGGCTTCGAGCTTGCGGCGGAGGAGAAGGCGGTGGAAGGAGACTTTGTTTTCTGATTTGGCTTCGAGCTTGCGGCGGAGGAGGAGGCGGCTGCCGCGTGAGTATTTGGTTTCTGATTTGGTTTTGGAATGAAATGGAAGAGTTTTGGTTGGTGTGTGTGTTCCCAGGAGGATGTTAACAAAAAGAAATATTGGGTTGTTGTCTTGGTGGGTGTTGAGTTGGTGTCTTGGTGGTTAACGAAAACCCGATCGAATGTCAATTTTGTTTTTGTTTCGATATCGTAACAAACGTGTCAGAGACCGATCGAATGCCAATTTTGCTTCTGTTTTGTTTTGTTTTGTTTTGTTTTTGTTTCGGTCCTGCAATGAAACCGATTGAGTTGAATAGAATCACCATCTTGACGCTCAGTTGAAACCGATTGTTTTTATTTATGAGTTTAATGTATTTTTTTAATTTTAATGTACTTTTTAATTTTATATTTAATTATTTAAATGAATTATTATTTAAAAAAAACAAATAATATTAATAGTGACTGGGTGTCACGTGACGCATAATGCCTGGTGGTGGGGCTTTATGACTGCATCATGTTTTATAAAAAACCATAACTCTGACTATGCGACACGTGGCGCATAATACCTGAAACACGGGCTTTATAACCACTCATGTTCTAAGGGTACTCAATGCTGTAATTGTAACAGATTTGGCCATTCCAAGACATACATGATATAATCATCCCAAAGTCAACCACTATGACAAATATACCTCTACCTTCAAATAAACTCTTTTTAGCAAAAAAATAAATAAATAAATAAAATGGCGGACGATGTGGTGGTGGTGGTGGTGGCGGCAACAGTCGGCGGCGATGGTGGTGGCGGTGGTGGTCAGGTGATAGCGTCGAGAAAATAAAATAAAAGAGGAATGAAATGGTTTTAATGGAATAACATTTTTTGTGTAATCGTTGATTTCATATTTCCATTGCATTGACTAACCAAACAACATTTTTTTCATTCCCTCACAATAATCCATTTCATTTAACATTTTATTCATGCATACCAAACGTTACCTCGGTTTCTTGACCGATCCAAAACCAAAAATCCAAAACAAAAAAACCGAACCGAGACAAAGACCATCGGTTTGATTTTACGTATTTGTAAAAACCGGACTTTACGGTTCAGTGTTGGTTTTGCATTTAATTAAAAAAACAAAATAAGGAAGCGAATCGGACCGAATTTCTATATTTGTGTTTTTTGATATTAATAATCTATAAGACTTTTAATAAATGAGTAACTCAAATATTTTTGGATAATAATAAATTAGTTACTAATTAATAAAATTATTTATACTTAAATTCAATATTTTCGGCCAACTTTTTTTTTTGGCCTAAAGTTTTCAAGCTTAGATGGCAAAAATCGAAAAACTGTAACCAAAATGAAAATCGAAAAACAAACGGTTTCAAAAATTCAAAAACAAACGGTTTCAAAAATACAAATACGAAGTTCTGGTTTTTGGTTTGGTTTTAGTCCAATCCCGACCCAAAATGAACCATGCACAACGCTAACGATACCTAAAGATATATATAAAGCTAAATTTTGAAGTATACATAGCTAGGAATAAGTTAAACATTTTAATGCCAAATATATCCATGAAGAGTATACTTGGTCGACATGCTTAATTAACCAACGACTAATTGAAAGGAAAGATTCATGTGATTGTTTCAATTTTCAAAGGTAAGACACGGTCTAAACTCAAACGTCAAACACTCTTACTCCATATAGAAAGTATTTGTTTAATTTGTATATATATGGTGAACTCAACCAACTAATTAATCAAAGAGAAAACATATTATTATTATTATTATTATTATTATTATTATTATTATTATTATTCAATCACTATTGTTTACATATACAAGTTAACTGTTTTCAATTATTTTAATTTTTTTAGCCAGATGACTAGATGAGCATATAAATATTAAACTAGATTTTATCCCTGGTATTATGGGGTTGTTTTATTTTGTTTCTAATATTTATTTATTTTTTGAATTTTTATTTTTTTATTGTATGAAAGTTTATAATATAGTTATGGTTTGATAATAAATGGTTTCACAAATAAATGAGATGCTATAACCCGGTTTAAAAGCTATATGAGTTTGATGAGACCCAAGACCTGCTTATGTTTTTTACTATAAAATTGGTTTTTTAATTATAATTAATATATATCTTTTTTTAAATAAATCAGATATTAATTTTAATATATCCATACTTTATAGGATTTTTATATCAAACATTTGGTGAGATTAGTTTTTAATTTAATGAGATATAATAACCAGTTTAAAAAATATCTGGGTTTGATAAGACCCATACCCGTGAATTCGGGTCAAATGCATGAGAAGCCTCTATTTAAAAATAAAACAAATCTGGTGACTCCAAAAAAGGGGGGAGTGACCACATCGCGACACATAAGATTTTTATGTTTTCATTTATATATATTATAGATAGATAGATTCACAACTAATTTATACGTACAAATAGTGGTATTCTTGTAATGAATATAAATTTAGTGAATTGAGTATTGATGATAGCTACTTTGACTATTGTTTTAATTTCTATTACTATACTTAAAAATAGTATAAAAAGTTATTGCGCAACTTAGTTTATTTATTGTAACAAACTAACAACATATTAATTAATTGTAACAACAAATTGAAAATATGAGTTAATGTTTCACAATTAAGGTTTGTCAAGGTTTTTTTTTTTTAGAAAAATTGTAGGTTTTTGAGAAAAGTTTGGAATATTGTGTGGCTATTATATGGCGGTTTATGAATGTTTGTTGTTATGAATAATCTTATAAATCTTAAGATGATTGTCGTTGAGATTCTACAATATTTCTATGGACTCCAAACGCCTGAACTTAAATCATCCTAAATTCCTAATACTATACTATTACTAAAATTATAATTAATATAAAATATCAAATTTGATTTAGGAGGAATAAAATACTACACTTGGTGGACATGCTAATTAATTAACATTTGACGTTAATTAAGCTGATAATAACAACGCTGCATTGCATGGTATACGTTGAGCAATAGTAATGTTGAATGAATACTTGAATTAATTTAATACTATGATCATTTCTTTAATATTGATAACAAAATAAATATCAACAATTGATAATAACTTTCTTGATACTTAAAACATCAATTGGTAGCAGTACAGAGGCTTCGGATTTGGCCTTGAGTTCCAGTTTTAAGCTCAATGTTACCCATCTTCACCATGGACCTTCCGAACTCCACGTCGAATCTCAACCCGAGAAGCCCTCTAATCCCCAGGAACCGTTGTACGAACCTTTGTGTTGTTGGATCACTCCATAGCTTTGCATCAGACTCAAGAACTCCCCTTCCGTTCCTCAAGTTTGAAAAGTATGAGTTGTCGAAGCGGTTGACGCTGCCCGTGTCTAAGCCCACACGCACGGTCCCATCCCCGCCGTTCGGGCAAAGTGATCGAAGCTGGGGAAGGAATGCCGGGTTGATATCCGGGTCGGGTTGGTTGGTGCCGTTGAAGTTGTATAGCCTATAACTGAATGTTGCACAGCCTGCTGTTCCTATTGTGTGACCACCTGAAAAACAAACACAAATTTATTAGTTACATCATCAGTTAATATAGTTTAGTTGTTATGATCAATGATATATTTTAATTCTTTCTTTTAATTAGCTAGCTAGGTAACTTTAATTTAGTACTTACCAACAAGTGTAACAAGATCTTGAGTGTTTAATCCTTTGTCCGCAAACTTACTGATTTGGACACTAATTGGATCATTAAAGGCGGGTAAATTTGCGGTATCAGATACTTGTGAAACCAATCCATCTCGACGTCCTAATGGCACTTCCCATCTCGGTCCACCACTCTGAATCATATATACCCATAAACAGGTTTAAGTAACAAATTATTAAGCAAGATGCATAATGCAAAAAATAAAATAAAATAAATTTAGTGAATTACCAGGACTACAGAATCACGGGCAGCAAGTGCAAGAATGTCGGCACAAGAGACGACCCCTGGACAAGCAGCTTCAAGCTGTGACTTTGCCGCATCAATAACTTCAAAGCCTCTCAAGGGGACATTAGGCACCGCAGTCTTTTCTGATGACGGACCGTCGATTAGAATGGATGCATCGCAGCCATTGACAAAGCAGTCATGGAAGAACATCCTCAGTATTCCTGGTGCGATTCTTGGGTTTGATCTGACACCGGACTGAACCGCAGACTGGACTATGGACTCGACCCTTGGACAGGTGGTTCGGTAGAAGCCAACGCGGGTGCCTTGGCCTAGTGCCAAGGAGGTGAGTGTGGCTAGCAAGAAAAATAGCAAGATAGGCGTTTTATCATTCATGGCTATATAATATCAGAAATTATATATATTGCTTTATGTATGATTGATCTATAAGCTGGCTAAATACGTAATGCGTTGATGAGGATAGTAGGCATGCACAACAAGGGTACTTATAGTCATATTGGAGGCCAACCATATACGCGTATAGAGATATATAGTCAAAAGTGTAGGAAAAGTCAACAAGTTCAAACATGCATGGTGGTGCAACGAAGGCATCAAAAGTGTAAGCAAGTTTCAAAATATTATCACATGATATATGCTGGGTGGGTTCCAACTCACCTAGAGTAATTTATTGGATGTACTTAATTAACAAAGAAAGAAATATATGTAAGATACATACATCCTAATTACGTATCAACTATATATATATTTATCACAAAGTAGAATATGTGAATGATAGTAGCTAGCATCTTCACTACAGCCATAGGTTGAATATTACAAACGCAATATTAATTTATATCGGTAGCCTAATATTACAAAAGATCGAGTTACATATGAATCAATAAGTGTTGATATTACAAATGAGTTACACGTGAATCAGTAAGTGTTAATATTTCCTAGTAAGTGTTTATACTATTGGTGATATACATACTATTGGTGATATACATTCAGGGCCGTCTTCAAAAATTCCTTAAATTTTATGGGCCCAGGGCTTGTAAAAAAGTTGGGTCTTTAAATATATATACTCAATAATCCCCATATAATTTAAATAATCGTGATAATAGTACACAATATAAAAGTATTATAACAAAATAATTTAATTTAGTTACTTAAATGGATCGTGAACCTCACATCATTTTTGAAAGTAAAGCTCTTGATCAGTTCCTTTTAATCCATACTCTCTACTATATCGTTCTTAATAGCAATAACGATTTAAATGGCTAATGGTAAAATTATGAGCTAGATGGGAAAACGGTTCAGGTCGATCACAAAACAAAAGTACGATACAATAAACAAAAAGAAAACGCAAATAGTTAATCAACATCGGAAAAATAAGTAAATATGTTGGGCAAAGCATGTGTGTTTTGGGACTAAAAATGGGGCAGTCATTTTTGTTTTAAAAAAAATGGGGCCTAGACTTTTTTTTAAGAAAAAAACAAGCAGTTGGAACAAAAGAAAGTTTTTCCACTCAACCATTTGCATTTAGTTAAACCATTTCTCAAAAGAAATATTATATATACATAATATTTTTTTTCCTTAAATGTTTTGGCCCTCAAGAATGAGTGGACCTTGGGCTGTAGCCCATCCTACCCCTCCCTTGAGCCGGGCCAGTATACATGAATATACTATATTTACGTTTATCTATAAAGTGTTCTGAAAGTAGACTAATGACTTTCTTACATTTATATATAGTTGCGAAACTATCACAACATTTAGCTGAAATGACACAATATACTTTATAAAAGAGTTTACTTCTAACATTACGAGGTCTTTTATTGTCAAATATTTAATGCAAAACCTTTTTATATACATACATACATACATACATATATATATGAGAAGGTTAACGTACAAACAAAATTAACATGCTAAACGTGAGAATCAACTAGAGTAATTATATTTAAACGTAGAGTAATTATGTAATTACATTATAGAGTAATTACATAATTACTCTATAATGTAATTACATAATTACTCTACGTTTAAATATAATTACTCTACTTGATTCTCACGTTTAGCACATTAATTTCATTTGTATTTGATCCAAACCCTATATATATATATATATATATATATATATATATATATATATATATATATATGAAATTGGAATAAGTTTAATATTATTGTTTTAAAATGAATAACATTTTTGACATATTTTGATGGCAATTCGTTGATGAATGACCAAACAAGACTGTGTTGATATGGTGGTTGGTAATCCGTTGGTGATACTCTCCGTTGTTGATCCCGTTGCAGTCCATAGATAACTCGTTGGTAAATTATTGCCCATGCCATGTTTTCCGATGAAGTCACTCACGAATTACAGTTCACACTTTCACTCAAGGATTTACAATGAATGTGTTTGTTGTTAAAATTTTCTCCGTTGTTTTGTGGTGTTACACTTGATACATCATATTTAAACACAGTTTAGTTTTTTACATAAACCTGTTGCATTAATTTCAAATTGATGATTCAAAATTGAGATTTATGTAAAACCTTAAATGTGATTAAATTTTTATTTTTAAAGAAGAAAAGTCCAATTGTACTAAACACCTTTTAACTATGGCTACAGTTACTTGTCGGTTCCATATCGGAGAACTATTCCTCATTTTGAAAATTTCGTAACCTTAATATTAAAAAATCCCATTGACGAGCACAATGTCAACCATATCAAGTTACTTATATAATTTAGATAATATATAGCGACGATGGACTTTTACTTTTACGGTACTTAATTATAAGTTGAATTTATGAACATTAAGTACTAAACTCGGTCTTACCATTTCAAATTTTCAATCTAGATTTGATACAGTAGCTGCAGCTCGTGACTTTTTTATAGCAGGTTGTCGTATAGGCGGCCATGGCCTATTCGAGTCTCGTATGAAACAATTTGGTATGAGTTGGGCTGTGGGATTTTCACAGTTGTGGGTTTCATAGGCGAACGCAAAGCTTAATGTGGGTGGACATAGGCCCACCGTCCACTGGCGTCTAGCCCATATTTATGGTGTAGTTACGAGCTCAATTTTTTTATGTTAGTTCAAGTGCCCACATACCCTACAAAATCTCAAACTCAAAGACCCAATTTTCTTATTTTAATTCAAGTATTCATTGGCGTCTAACCCATATCCATAGTATAGTTAACGGCCAAATTTTCTAATTTTAGTTCAAGTGTCCCCCTATAAAACTTCAAGCTTAGGCTCAAATTAGTTAAATGTTTGATGGATCTATAAAATCAAATAAGCTCATGCCGTGCCATGTGTGTTCAAATTTCAATTTTCTTTTATGACTTATTATGTAATCCTAATTCATGTTTGTGTGTGTGTTTTTGTTTTTTTTTTTATTTTGTGAAGTTTTCTTTTATCTTTTTAGTCATTTACGTGTTTAATGAACCAGTGATATCTTCACAATTAAAACATAAAAAGGTGCTAAATTTTTGTTCTCCTATATAACTATGTTGATCATTTATGATAACGAAATTAAGAAAAGGGCTCCGAAATTTACTTTGCCAGGCTCCAAAATGATGCGGCCGACCTTGTTTCATTTGGCCTGACCCCCTTCTTTTACCAGATCCATTTTTGCCATTAGTAGAGAAAGAAAACATATAGCCTATACTTGTTCTAAGAATAAGAAAACATATAACCTACACATAAAATTAATCATCAATAAAATACACACGTACACTAAAACATATAACTTACACACGAAAATTTATCCTACACAAATACAATTTATTCATACACTAAAATTTATTTCTATTTAAAACCAATTTCTTCTAACTCAATTTATCAATATCCATCAACACGTAGTTACATTGTGATGAATAATACAAAAAATTATCTTACACATTTTTGCATCAAATGTGAAATATGCAACCTACACAAAAACATATAACCCACACTTGTTATAAGAATAAGAAAACATATAACCCACACACGAAAAATATATAACCTACACACGTGTATCTTTTTGTTTGTTATACGTTTTTATTGTTGATGTCGAATTAAGTATGTAAGTTGTATGCTTTTTTGTTTGTTATACGTTTTTATTGCTCAAAACAAGTGTAAATTATATAATTTTGTGTATGTTGTATATTTATTGTTTATATTTAATGGACATATTTGTATGACATTTTTTTTTTATTATTTATGACAATAGTTTTTCTAGATATATCAATTAAAAAAATATATTATGTTTTGATATTTATTGTTAAAAATTACGCGTTGATATATGCTAATAAATTGAGTGAAAAGAAATTGTTTTTTAATATAAATAACTAGTATTATATGAATAAATTGTATTTTTGTTGGATAAAATGAAGAGGATGTAAATAAACTATAAAACTAAATTAGTGTTTTTATTTTTTTAATTATTATAGTTAAATTAGATAGATATATTAATTAGAGAGAGATTAATTATGGTTATATTAGTTGTATTAATTGAAGAGAAAGTGCATTTATTGTTGCATTTAAATCTTTAAGTTTTAAAACTAAAATAAAACTAGTGACTCATATTCATTTATTTTATTTCTCACAGTAATATCATTTCTCTTTTGAACTTAAACATATATATATATATATATATATATATATATATATATAAGGATGAGGGAGTACAAAGAGGAGAGGTGGGTTAAAAAAGTGAGGGTCCGAAGCTACTAAATCTTTTTCTTATTTTTAGTACACTCAGGGCCTGAATACCTAAGATCACTCTAGTAATGGATCACTATTGGTGACCTGGGGCACCCATCCCGAAGCAAACTCATCAGAGGCGGATCTAAAAATTTTTTGCTACGAAGGAAAAAAATAAATCAGGTAAAAAGAGGGGGGGGTATGTTCAGCCGCATCATTATGGAGAATAAAAAATAAGCACCTTGTTTTTGCTTTAATTGTGAAGATATTATCAATTCATTAAACGAGTAAATGACTAAAAAGGATAAAAGAAACTTTGACAAAAAAAACCAATAACATGAATAAGGATTACGTACAAAGTCAAAAAAGGAAAATGAAATTTGAACACACATAGCACGGTTGAGCTGATTTAAGTCTATAGATCCATCAAACATTTAACTAATTTGTGCCTTGGCCCATAAGCTTGGAGTTGTGAGCACTTGAACTAAAATTAAAAAAATGGGTTTGAGCTTTTGTTTTGTAGGGTGGACATTTGAATATGGGCTAGACAGATGTGAAAGGTGGGCCAATGCCCACCTTGTCTCCGTCAATGAAACCAACAACAGTGAAAATTCAACAGCTCAACCCAAAACAAATTATTACATGTGAGACTCGAACAAGCCACGGCCGCTTATAAGACGACTTGCTATACAAAAAAGTCATGAGCAATAGATACTGTATCAAATCAAGATTGAAAGGTAAACCGAGTTTAGTACTTTCTCACCAAACCTAACGTTAAGTGAATATTTTATCAGTGTTCATAAATTCAACTTATAATTATGTAGTGTAAAAGTCCATCGCGCTGACTATATATTAATTATATAAGTAACTTGACATGGTTGACATTGTGCTCGTCAAATGGCTTTTTTCAATATTAAGGTTAAGAAATTTTCAAAAATGAGGAACAGTTCTCCGATGTGGAACAACTGACAAATAGTTAAAGCCATAATTAAAACCTGGACTTTTCTTCTTTGAAAAAGTGCTTTTCTAACCACACCTCCAAGCCATAATTAAAACCTGGACTTTTCCAAGGTTTTGTTAGAAAACTGTCTAAACCGTCACTTATAGTTCTATCTATGGCTTAAACCGTCACTTTTAGTTTTATCCGTGACTTATAGGTGTTTTTCAAAAAGATGTGTTTTTTTGTCTTTTATCTAACCATGGCTAATAGAAAAACCGCCCAAACCGTCACTTATAGCTCTATCTGTGGCTTAAACCGTCACTTATAGTTTTATCTGTGGCTTATATGTGTCTTTTAGAAACACGCGTTTTTTTGTCTTTTTATGTTTATTGTATATTTTAGTTTTAATTTAATTTTAATTATTTTGATTATTGTTTTTTATTATGTTGTTTTATTAAAAAATTATTGATTTTTTTATCAAGAATTACAAAAATTATAACGAAGCAATGTAAATAAACTGTATACATATATACACACACAACCATTACAACAAATTTGTACGAAAAATAACAAAATGTAGAAATATATCTAAATTAGGGCTGTTCAAAAAGCTCATGGCTCGAAGCTCGCTCGAAACTCGCTCGAAAAAAGCTCGGAGAAAGCTTGCTCGAAATCGGCTCGATTGTAAACAAGCCGAGCCTAGCTCGACTCGATTTATAAACGAGCCGAGCCTGAGCTAGCCCCGGCTCGACTCGAGCTTGCTCGATAGGCTCGCTCGATAGGCTCGAACTATTTCATTTTAATTTATTATATATATACATGCATATAATTATCTAGTCCAAAATCCAAATCTATACTCTCTAATAAAAGGCTACAAGTTTTGCCACTTGTCACTCCTATATTAAACCTCACCTTTATTAACAAATTTATAATAGTTACAATTTTTAAAATTTATGTTTCAAATTTGTTAATTTTATATTTACTTTCTATTTTTTTTCCAAACATTTGATATTTATAATTATATTTTACTTTAAAATTGTTTTAATAACTATTGTACAACGACTATATTAATAGTGTTTACGGCTTTATTGTTTCTTGTATAATGATTATTTATTAAATATTGTATTTTCAAGAACTACTCGTGTAGTACACAGGTTTCAAACTAGTATATAATATATGGACTTCTTTTCTCAATTGAATATCCATGTAGCCCAACACAATTAAAATCCACAATAACCATATAATAACAAAACCCTAAATTTGTTTCACATATGACAAATTAGAACTACAGAACTAGCAAGCGCCTCTTCTGCTTTCATCTTCTTCAACCCTAGATCAACAAATCGGACCTCCTCTCCACCACCATCAGTTCGTCAGTCACATGTCTCCACCACCGTCGGTCACCACTACCAGCCGCAGCCGCTCACCAGTCACCACTACCAGCCGCAGCCGCTCAACAACAACAACAACAACGTTAAACAGCCGATCACCATTGTTATTATTGTTATCAATCAATCAATCTTCCTCTACTTTAAACAACGTTAATTAATTCCTCTTTATTGTTATTATTGTTATCAATCAATCAATCTTCCTCTACTTTCAAAATCGAGCCAAATCGAGTCGAGCCGAGCCGAGTCGGCTCGATTTAAAACCGAGCCGAGCTTGAGCTCATATTTTTGGCTCGATTAAGATTCGAGCTCGAGCCGAGCCAGCTCGAATAATTATCGAGCTCGAGCTGGCCTTGGCTCGGGCTCGGCTCGGCTCGTGAACAGGCCTAATCTAAATGACAGCGTCATTAGCGTGGTAACAGGTGATGCTTAAATCTTAGGATTATGTGACGATAAAAACAAAAAAAAACCATCACCGCGTTCTGACCATGAAGCGAGCACATCGAGCATTAGGCGTGGTCGCGAGGACAACGACAACGTTGTACGATAAAAAACACAAAAACCATCACCATTACAACGAGTTTGTACAAATAATAACAAAATGTAGAAATATATATAAATGACAACGTCGTCATCGTGTTAACAGACAATAATTATATATTAGGATTTACGTGATAATAACCACCACCACGTTCTGACCATGAAGCGAGCACACCGGGCGTTAGACGCGGCCGCGAGGACGACGATAGACCGGGTTTCAGATGTAGGTTTGATAGCAACGACGACAACGATGACATTCGTGACACTGCCATTAAGATAATTTTTTGTTATTATTTGTACAAACTCGTTGTAATGATTGCGTGTATGTATATATCGTTTATTTACATTGTTTCCTTATAGTTTTTATAATTGTTGAAAAAGAAATTAAAAAAAAACTTTTTTTAATAACACAACAAAATAAAAAAACAATAATTAAAATATATAAACTTAAATTAAAAGTAAAATAAATTAAACACAAAAGAAAAAAAAACATCTTTTTAGAAAATACCCTTATATGCCACGGATAGCATTATCCATGGCATATTGTGGGGTGTACTAGGGTGTGGTTAGCAATACCCTTGAAAAATAGATATTTAACCACATTTAAGGTTTTACATAAATGATGAATCCAAAATTTTGAATCATCAGTTTGAAATTAAATAATTAATGCAACATGTTTATGTAAAGAAACTAAACTGAGTTTAAATATGATCTATCAAGTTAATAACTTTAGATAAAACACGAACGTACGTATCACTACAAAACAAAAAACAAATTTAAACAACACATTCATTGTAGAGTTAAAGTGTGAACCATATTCCGAGAGTGAAACTCCGTCGGAAAAATGGTGTGGGCAATAATTTACCAACGGGTTATCTATGGACTGCAACGGGATTAACAACGGAGAGTATCACCATTCACCAATGGATTACCAACCACCATATCAACAATGTCTTGAATTACCCCATTCACTAATGGGTTACCAACCACCATATCAACAAAGTCTTGTTTGGTCATTCGCCAACGGCTTGCCATCAAAATATGTCAAAAATATTTTTCATATTAAAAGAATAACATAAAACTTATTCTAATTTCCTACACACACATATATAGGGTGTGGTTATAATAAGAAGTCAAGTGCGTCAAAGAAGTATAAGAAGTAATCTGGTGTGTTAGATATGGTGATCTGACGGTAGATTTGGAAAATATGTTTATTGTGCGGTATGTTTTATTTTAGTTGGGGTGTGTTTATTATGTGATGTGTTTTATTAGATTTAATGGTGAAAACACACTTCTTACACTTATTAGGAAAAATCTACTTCTTATTATCACCTTGCTCTCTCTATATATTGCATTAAATAGACATTGTACGAGACCTCCTAATGCTAGTAGTAAACTCTTTTATAAAGTGTATTGTGTCATTACAACTAAATGTTGTGATAGTTTAGCAGCTATAAATTATACGGAAGTCATTAGTCTACTTTCGGAACACTTTCATGTATATCACTAATAGTATACACAGTTCTTAATAGTATACACAGTACACTTAGGGGGTGTTTGTTTTTTCTTTGAACATCTTCAAGGGAGCTAATGTCTGCAGGCGCGCAGACATTACCCTTGAAGACTATTTGTTTTTTTTCTTATATCAGATCTGAAATTAACTTCTTTCATCTTAAAAGAGAAGCAATGAAACCCTGACTTAAAACATCTTCACAAAAAAACCCTACTCTTCTTCTCTTGCAGCCACCCTCTCATCCACTCCTCCCACCACTCAGCCCTTTCTTTTCACCCATCTCCTCCACCACTCTTTCCCCCATGTCGTCATCCTCTACTCCCGCAGCCCCTTTTCGCACAGACCAACCTCGTCCGACAAGTTTTCCGGCCAGTTCTTAGGTTCTCTCACCATCCGACGACCTCCCTATTCTCCTCCGCCTAGGTACTTCTTTTTGCTTCTTGACTTAGCTTCTTTTTTGTTTCTTGTTTGTGAGCCCTAATTTGTTAGACCTAATTTTGCTTCTTGATACATACAAAATATTGGTGTAAAAGTAGATGTTAGTTTCCATTAATGTTGGATTTGTTGGATTAATGCACCAGGACACATTTTCAAGTTCAGAAATTTTGTTTGTTTGGTTTTTTTTTTGCTATTAAGCTTTTTTTAATGTATAAATACAAAAGAAACTTGGTATTGACAAATCACATTTCGGATCAGAAAACTCAAATTCTAATGTGTGATTTGAATATGGTGGCTATATGTGTTATGAACTGATTATGCTTATTTTTCAATACTTGATGTTTATACTTTCTTGAATGTTGAACACAAAGTAGATGGTATTGATCATGTTAAATATATTATGTGATTCTTGTTTGTCTTGTATGTTATGTGTTATTTAATTCTAGATGGAAACTAATGATGGTTGACAACAATGGACGGATGAGGCTATTAAATGCTTATTAGAAACATGTCTTGAAGAAATAGGGAGGATAGGTAGAAATGGACAAAGCTTGCGCAGGGAAAATCTTGGGTTATAGTAGGGAAGAAACTCAAGGAACAATTTCACATGGATTTGACTCAAAAGCAAATTAGAAATGCTTTTGATACTATGAAATCAAATTATGTAGGATGGTGTTATTTAAGAAACAAGACTGAAAATCTATACAACCCATAAACAAATATGTTCACTTTAACGTCTCAGGAATAGGAAGATTTTAAGAAGGTGTGTATTTGTTTAGGTTTTCAGTATTATGTCATACGTTAAAATGAAAAGCATTTATTATAGTCCATATTTGGTGCAGGGTCACCCGAGGGCAATGTACTTAAAAACACGGCCATTGCCTCATCTTGACCTTCACATAGCTGTGTTTGAAGGGCTTAGTGCTACAGGTGGTAATCAATGGACATCTACTCAAACATCTGGCGTTTCATCATCCCTACATATCCAAACACTTCAGATTCAAGATGGTAGCTTTCATAATCTAGAAGATGATGATGGAAACTCTCATGAACAAAGTTTTCAAAATGGTGATGAAGTTCCTACCAATAATAAGGCTCATAAATTTAATGATAATGAAGCTAGGCCCAACAAAAAGGCTAAAACATCTAAGACCACCATTACTCTAGATGATTTGGCTGAAGATCTGCAAAACGCACTCAAGCATATGGTGAAAAACATGGAAGGACCATCAACTGACGAATGCTATGAGAAGTTGAAATTAGTTCGGTTAGAGCCTATAGATCCCTTGTTTTTGGCAGCATTTAACATTTTTGGTCAGTCTATACAAATGAGACAAGCATGGATGACATTGCCATCGGATCCTGAGGTGTTAAAAGGGTGGATTAAGATGACCGGGATGACATTGGGGATGTTCAAGTAAGGAGGGATGTCGGTATTTGTTTTTTGGTGTGATTCATGTTATGTGATTCGTATTCGTATTATGTGAACCGTAATTTGCTTTGTCTTTTGAACAATTATGTAATTTGACATTGTTATGTGTGTTGTATTGTATTGGTAGTTTTTGGACAACAATATTTTGAAGAAAATAGTTTGCCCGCCAGGTGTTCGACAAAACGCCTCAATGAAATAATCTTTGTTTTTGGTGTTTTGAGGAGGGGAGGGCAACGGGTGGTTGCTCTCCTCCTTCCTCTTTGGTTCAGGTGTTCATTCCTCAAACTCAACTCGAGTTTTGTTTTATTATTATTTTTCTTGGTGTGGTACGTGGCTACCGGGGTGTTTTGTGGGTCGGGGGTGGTATGACAGGGGCTATTGAAGAGGTTGTTGGCCGTGTCCATTTAGAGGCTTCCACTGTTGCCCGGATGGATTACCGGGGTCCAAGGGGGTTCGATTGGCCGCACATATTAAGCGGCTTCATTTGTCATCGGATGACAAAAAAGAGACCTTACGGGAGGCGATCTCGACAAATTTGGATTTGTTTATTTCGGTTGGTGAGGCTTTAAAGGTCTCGCGTAGGTGGATGTGTGGATTTGTTTATTTCGGTTGGTGAGGCTTTAAAGTCACATGCTCTCCGTCGGGGGTGCCATCATGATGACGGGTCGGTCTGGTACAAGTGTGTCACGGGAGATGTGGAGGAATATATAGTGGGGATTGCGAAGCCACATGTTGGGAGGGAAGTTGTCGCGGTGGGAAGGGTGGAGGTGGATGTAGCTCTCCTTGAGCGTGTCTTCACTCTTCCTATTACAACTGTTAAAAACATTCCTCATAGTTGTCGTATGGCTTTTTCCCAAGCCTTAGTGGGTGCTCTGGGTAAGGTGGCGGCTATGCCAGAGTCTGTTGAGGCGTGGGTGAAACTGTTGTTGTTACCCACGTTGCACCTTACGAGTTTTCAGACCTTCTAATCGTCAGTAACGCAGGTCTGGCAATAGAAAGTCTGAGCAATGCCGAATTATTCAACGGTCGCTATCCGCTTGGGGTGACCGTGACGGTTTCTTTGAGCTCCTTATATCGCTTTTTAACCAACCCCTAGGAGATGCCTCGGGTGGTGATGCGTTTGTACCCGAGTCTGACAACGCCGGGTTGGTCGCCAATGTTAAACAATGTTTGCGAAAAGTTGCGGATGGGCATTTCACTGCTGCGGTCAAGGTATTATGCTCTTCAGGGGTTGCACCTTTCGGTAAGGATACTTTGAACACTTTGTTGTCTAAGCATCCCATCATGGCACCTCCGATTATGCCTGCTTCCTTGCTTTCTGAGTCTCCCCTTGGCGTGGACGTTGATAGTGTGCTTGGGTGCATTAAGTCTTTCCCTAAAGGGACTTAGTGTGGGCGGGACGGTTTGCGAGCCCAACACATTTTAGATGCGTTGTGCGGAGAGGGGTCTCCGATTGCGGATGGTTTGCTCAAGGCTATCTCTGCGGTGGTTAATTTATTTCTGGGGGGAAGGTGTCCTAAGGTGTTGGCAGAGTTTGTTGCGTCTGCCCCACTTACGCCGTTGCTTAAACCGGACAATGGGATTAGACCTATTGCCGTTGGGGCCATTTGGAGGCGGTTGGTCTCTAAGGTGGCTATGAGGGGTGTCGGGAAGGAGACGGCTAAATACCTCGGTGACTTTCAATTTGGGGTGGGAATCCCCAGTGGGGCAGAGGCCGTGCTTCATAGCGCGAACAGGTTTCTAAATCAGTTTCATTCGGATGGGTCATTGGCTATGCTTACTGTTGATTTCTCTAATGCCTTCAACTTAGTAGATAGGACGACCCTTCTACATGAGGTTCGGAGTCGATGTCCTTCCATTTCTCTTTGGGTGGATTTTTTATATGGGCAGTCAGCTAGGTTATATGTGGGTGATACTTTCATTAAATCCACCACTGGGGTTCAACAGGGGGACCCTCTTGGGCCTCTCTTTTTTGCCTTAGCTTTGCACCCACTTGTTCACCAAATCAGAGATCGGTGCAAGCTTCTCTTTCATACGATTATCGGGGATACTAGAGAGGTAGCCAAAGCATTAGATATTATCAGGTCTGAGGGGCCTCGTTTGGGTCTTGAATTAAACGTTAAAAAAACAGAGTTATTTTGGCCAACATGCAATGGGGTGAAGGCACAGGAGGGGTTGTTCCCTTGCGGGATTGGAAAACCGGTGCTTGGCGTGAAACTCCTTAGTGGTGCTGTAAGCCAGGATGCGGGGTTTATCAGCAGTTTGGCTATGAAAAGGGCATCTAGCGCTGTGGAACTGATGAGCTGTCTCCCAAGACTTCGGGATCCTCAATGCGAGCTTCCTTTGCTTTGCTCATGTATGGGAGTCGCCAAGCTTTTGTTCGGTTTGAGAACATGCCAACCTATGTATGTGGGGGAAGCTGTTTCTATATTTGACAATGGTCTTCGAAGGGCGATTGAGGACATCGTGGTTTGTGGAGGTCCGTTCTTTGGGGATCTCCAATGGAGGTTGGCATCACTTCCGATCCGTTATGGGGGTTGGGTCTCTGTTCGGCCGAGGATGTATCTACATATGCTTTGTGGCTTCGAGAGCACAGTCGTGGTGTTTGCAAGACCATATTCTTCGGGGTTGTGATATTTATGGGTTGGACTCTGATTATGGGTGTGCGATGGATCGTTTACGTACTTCACTTTCAGATTTTGATCTTAGCGGGTTCTCTAATAAGGACACCGCCCCCCCCCCTAAAGCCCAACATGTTGTGGCGAGTGCCTTATTTAGTGGAATCGTCAAGAGTTTAGAAGTGATGTTTGATCTATCCCTTCGCCAAAAGGCGGTGTTTGAATGCCTTCGGGCTCCTCGGGCTCAGGATTTTCTAACGGCCATCCCCATTGAAGGATAGGCCAACGTATGTCGGGTTTGGAGTATCGGGCTATCCTTAAGTACCGGTTAATGATCCCTATGTTCCCGACGGATGAACCTTGCCCAATTTGTCGCAAGGTCTGTTTGGATTCTTTTGGTGACCATGCGGTGCATTGCAAAGAATTGCCTGGCTTTAAATACAGACATGATCTGGTTAGGGATGTTCTGTGTGATGTTCTTAAACGGGCAGGGATTTCTGCTAAAAAGGAGGCCCCTGTTAACTTTCTCACGGATCCTCTTGAAGGGAGGTCTACTTTACGACCAGCTGATATTCTTGTGTTCAGGTGGGCAGGGGGGAAACACGCCTGTGTGGATCTTACAGAAGTGTCTCCTCTTGTTGGGCTCAGGGACCGTGGGTTTGTTGTGGGTCAGGCTGCGTTGAAGGCTGAATCGGGCAAAGTTGTTAAACACGAGAAAGCTTGTTTAGATAATCAACATGTCTTCCTACCATTTGCCTTTGATACATTTGTTTTTCTAGCTCTAGAGGCTGTGAAATTTTTGAGTAGGGTTCAGCGCGTCGTACACGGAACCTCTTCAGCTTCTAGGTCCCAAAGCTTCGTTTTTAGCAGGATTGGCTTTGCTATTCAAAAGGGGGTTGCGGCGCAGCTTGTTGCCCGTTTGCCTGCCACTTTATTGTAATCGTTTTATAGTAAATTATATAAAACTTCGTTATGATCTATAAACGTATAATCCCAATAAGCTCAATGACGGTTTGTATATTATGTTAATATGAATCACAAAAGATCGTTGTTTCCAAATTGAATACGTCGGTGAGGCCGCACATATAATGAAGAATAAGATGCATGATTCATTTTCCAAATAAACGTCGAGAATTAAGGTGCAAGTTAACTAAACGGATCACGAGTGCAATATGGGTCGGGTTAACGGGTTTGGTAATAGGATCTGGATACTGGGTATGGGTTAAAAGATATTAATATATCATATTTTATAAAATGGTCCCTCAGCTATGTTGTTGGAAACATAAACGGGTTAAAGGTTTGTTTTGGATTAAAATTGTATATTTTTCTAAGTTGTTTTATATATATTAAATAAATATTATAACAAATAATAATGACTCGAGTAACGCGATATTTTGTCGTTTAAATTTCCCGAATATAAAAACGAGTCAGGTAATGGATAAATGAAAAACCCGAGTTGTTAACAAACACACACCACATAGCTAATCATACTCTTAAATCTACACTATTATTCATAATGGGGCTTGAGCCCTTAATCTCATGGCATGGAGAGATATTACTATACACACATATCATTAGCCTAGAGCCCTTTGGTAAATATATACTACTTAACTCGAACTCGTCAACCCATAACACATATCACCCTGAATTTTGACTTAATGTGTTTTAAATAAATTCTTACTTTGATGACAAAAAAATTCTATAACTAATAGCCCATCCGTTGCCCCTTCACGTCATCGTCACTTAGGAAACGAGGCTTCGAAGACCCTCTCCATAAAGCTTCACTGCGGTTTAAGCCCTAGTACCACCCTCATTATAAATGTGTGTGTGTGTGTGAGAGAGAGAGAGAGAGAGAGAGAACACATGGCCCTAACCCCACCTCATGTTGCCCGTCTTCATGAAACCACCCCTTATACCGCCCTTCGGTGGTGTACGCCCCTCTTACCGCCCCTATCCCCCCCCCTGATGCCGCCCATAAAGAATGGCCTTATAGACTTAACATTTGGACCACCCCTTTTAGATATTTTTTTTCATTTCATGGATGCGAAATAAGGATCTAAAGGGCATGGTTAAGGAAGTTGTGGTTCAGACAAATATATCGGGGCCTCCACATAAATGCTTTGCAAATAAACTTAAGGGTTGTAAAGAAATCAAAGAGTGGAGAAAGAAGGTTCAACAAGAAGAACATGACGTTCTTCAGTCATTATACCACCGGCTAAAAAAATTGGATGTCTAGACGAAAGTTCAAAACCTAACAAAGCCAATCAAATAACACATAACAAAGCTCGTTAGTAACCAATGTGATAGGTGGTCTCGGAATCTAAACACCTCTCTTTTAACATAAAGTGATAAAACCCTACATCAAATAGAGGGCTTGAAAATGTAATGTATTGTATTTGTAAAATCAGTCATATTTGACAATGTTATGGCCTAAACACTCCATCATCATTGCGTCTCACGCAACGTTAATACCAAAGAGTCTCGTTGGGGCCTTGGTGGCCAATGTAGAGCAACAATCTGCAAATCCCTCACAAACATGGACTTTTTAAGCCGTCAATAAATATAGATGGATTTTCGTAGAATTTGATGCTTAAATGTGATTTGTTTTGTAATGCATTATTATTATTATTGATGGTAATTAATAGTGATTAATTATAATAATTACTTAGTGACTTGGATTTCAACGGACTTAAGAACTTTCAACAACTTCCTTAACGAATTCAAGTTCATTCACTTTCGTGTTAGCATATTGTAAAAAGATTCTTTTCAAAGTTTCAACGCTAATGAATGATTGAATGGTATAAAGTTTCAGTCCACACAATATAGAAATGATCTTTAGTTAAACCATTTTATTCTGCCAAAAATAAACTAGTATAAGTTTGGCAGCTTAATTATTTGACATCCCACGTTACATTTTGAAGAACATCACATAATGACGTATTTGAAAATTCCACAAACGACTGTAAGTTGTTGGCATTTTATGGGTAGGTGTACTATTACATCGGACGCCATTATCTTTGTCAATCCTAGATGGATAGTGGAGCATATAAGCCCAAGGGTGCTAGCTTGTGGCGCCGAACAAATTGACCGCTATGCATAACTTTGGAACTTTTCATGTGTACAAATAAAATAATTTAATGAATAAAATAACGGCAGGCCTCCAGAAATCTTAATACTTCATTTTAAGCCTTGTAAATTGTAATTTAAACAATTAAATACCCAAGTTCCGCCAATGATCGATAAGCCATCAAAATTTAAAAGCGTGAGTAACAGGGGTTGTCACAAACGGGTCCATGTCACGACTTCTCTCCTCAATCCTCCCTCTTAGAACATCCATAACAATAAACTTTTACAAACCGTCACATAGTAGCCACATTATATTTCAAACTTTTCTTAAAACCCAAACTTTTTCTACAACAACAAACCTACACAAATCTCATTAAATATATTATAATCGTATATAATATATATATATATGTATTGGATCATTTCAGAAGTTTTTTTACTGCGAGAAGTGAAAGTGTAATTCCATTAATCCCTAATTTTCACTCCCTTTCTTATTGTGTAGGTGCGTATGTACGTGTGTTGGTACGTATTTTTTTATATTTGTATGTATGTTTGTATGTGTGTAGGTACGTAGGTTTGAATGTGGCTCGGTACGTTTGTATGTGTGTATTGGGGTTTGAATGTGTGTAGGTTGGTTTGTATGTGTGTTAGTGTGTAGCTAAGATATAAATACAACCTACATACATGTAGGTAACATCATAAGAAATAGAGTGAAATTAGGGATTAATGGAGTTACGCCTTCACTTCTCGCACTTCTCGTTGTAATATCACTTCTCGCAAGATTCATTCCATATATATATATATATATGCATGTGAGAGAGAGAAAGAGAGTGGCCCTACAAACATGTCACCTTGCAAGTTTGTTGAAGTTTGCATTCACAAACCCAACATCCACAAACTTGTTCTACACCAAGGAAAGTTTGTCATCCAAGTCTATTTCTTTACTACATAAATCCAGACCTAGAAAATTAAAGCTTGTTGTGGATGCTCTTAACCTTACCTCATAAAAAACTCGTTTGTAATCTAAAACTTCTCTCCTCTCTCTATTCTCTATATGGCTTTCTCACTTCTCTTTTCCATTTACAAACGGAAAAATTGGAGATGCTTTAACAAATGGAAAATTGGGATTAATATTGACGTACACTTTTCTATATAAGTTTCCTTAAAGATAATCGTGCTTCAAATATTTTAACCATACAATCATACATATAGAATTGGCCAATTGGGTGAGTTTAAGTGGAAGAAAAAAACAACTTTGCAATCACACATGACTCACTACAACACTATTACTTTACGTAATGTAGTCAACAAATGAACAAAGAATTAATACTTCATATTAAGGCAGAAATGATTATGAAGTGTGTTCTCAGCTCGTTTTGAACAAGAGAAGCAGCAAACCCAACTGAATGAACCCATGACTTCAAATTTCAGAGTTGAGATGGTTTATATGTTACGGTTCTCTTATGAAGAAGTCGACCGACGTTGGTCATTTGATGATAGCAATTAATCCAACAGAATTTTGAGAGACTAAATGCAGAAAGAGTTGTGACCTGAGAAAAAAAAATCTAGCATACAAAGATACAAGAATCAACTTGCATTCAAGGCGGCCGAAGAAAATTGAGTTACATTAAGGTAATGAAAAAGACATAAAATTAAGGGCGTATGGGCCCCAAGTAAATTTGAGGTTTTAGATACGTGTTTAGTTTTTTTTTTTATTCTTTTTGTGTTTTTTTTTGGGTTGGGAGGGGGGGGGGGGGGTGTTGTTAGGTTTTTGAGGAGGTGGCCGGTGGGTGAGTTTAGGTTCTTGGAGAGTTTTTTTATTCGATGAGGTCATGTGAGATATAGAGGATCAAAGAGCACAAAGGATGCGCCAAAAGATTAAATGGATGATCTAAGATTTAGTTTCTAGATTCGTCACTTTTTTAGAGTCCCGTTTTAAACCTACCTTGCAAGTGTGTGCGTATTATATGTTATGCTTAAAACCTTTTGTATAGATATTTGTAGATAGAAAAACACTTTGATTCCTTATATATGTATGTGTATTCTAAGTTATAATTCGATACCGAACATAATATTGGAACATTGAACAACGTACACTAGCATGTAAACATAGATCGTGTATGTATCGGTCATCTCAAGTTGTGCATGTAATTAAGTTAGATGCTCAAAGAATCTAGTAACCTTTAGAAGTTCAAGTTATATGTCAACAAAACTCACCAACTCCACAAATCAAGAGGTAAAACAGCACTTGTTCTAAAGTTATGAGTCAACACATGTGTTGCATACGTAATTTTTTAATAGAACATATAAAGTGGGAAAATTTAGAAATAGAAAGGGGTACAAAGTTTTTAATGTAAATATTTAGCACTAAAGTTGAATCTTGAGTGGGTGACTACCCCCCTCTAAAGCCAAGATGAATGACTTGACGTTGGAGTTTTGCTCCACATTTTTTTTTGAAATGTTTGCTCAACATTTGGTACACATACAGACATACTCTTATTAATAATAATAATAATAATAATAATAATAATAATAATAATAATAATTAATTATTAATTATTATTATTATTATTATTGTTGTTGTTGTTGTTGTTGTTGAAGCATATTATTATTATTATTATTGTTGTTGTTGTTGTTGTTGTTGTTGAAGCCAAACCACAAATACATAACATGAACTAAAAAATCATATATTACAACCAAAGTTTAATAATTTAAACTAATAATCTACTATGGTGTCTAAAATAAAATGTAACAATTATTACTAACTAGTTCAAGACTTCAAAGTATTTTCACAATTAGTGAAGTTGTCTTCTAAGTGTACCGAGCTTGTTTTTATACGAGCTAACTCAACTTGTGAAATCACTATATGGTCACTGATTGAAAATTTTTGATAGTATATATAACATGTAAGTATCAAAAAAGTGTGTGGTCACTTAACCACAGGCAATCCTTAAATCTTAATGGGTTTGCCCTCGGAGTGTCAACAAGACGTTGATTAAAACTCGCCGAATACCCGGATGATTGTAGTTGATAGCTTTATTCGTATTGCTGAAGTTAGGGTAAACATAAAATAAAAATGACACATGGTCTCAAACTCTCAACTCAAAATATAAAGAAACAAATATAAAGTTTTGTTGAATGATTGAGCTTTTTTACTTATACAAGTACGTAATGATATAACTCGACTTGAAAACTTTGTATGTGGGACCGAATATACTTGAAATTGTTAAGCTATGTCTTAGCAAAATTCTAATTTGAAATTCCATAACTTTGGTTTCCATTTATATTTTTACTTTTAAAAACGGGTCATTTTTCATTTTATTGTAAAAGTAACGCTTGCTTTACAAGTGAATTATTAGAGTGGGAGGGGTATTTATGGTTACTACTCTTAAACTTACCAATCTTACATTGTCACCTTATTTTAACCTTTAAGTACCCACAAATTACAAAACTACTGATGGCACTTGTCCACATGTGTAATAAATTAATTATTAAGTAATTTTAATTTTCCAACATTTGCCATTGAATCAAGTTTGTGGCAAATCTTTGTCATAAAATAAACTCATGCACCCTACCCACATTGGATGGCGGTGGTGTTTCCATATGATTTGAAAACCATACACTCTACCCATATGGGTGCCTCGCCCTCTGTTATATGTTTGATTTTTTTAACTGAAGTGTCCTATGAAATATTCATTTTATCTTTATATTCTTTAAAACTAAAACGGCATCTAAAGTTTTGTAACGTTTTGTAAGTAGTGTTTTTCCCGGCATGTTGCGTCGAGCAGGTAAAACACGAGCGGTGGTAAAACATAAGCGTTGATACTGTAAGTCTACGCGAATTCGGTCGGTTTCAGTTACGTGTGTTATTATATCGGAACTAAAACAAAAATAAAACAATACATTATAATAGTTGGGGTGGACCAATGGCATGTTGTCAGTCGGTAAAAACTCGATCATTTGTAAAACCCGATCGTTATTGATCATGGGCGTTGAGGTGGTTGAGTCTACGCGAATTCGGTCGGTTTTCATCATGTTCGTTACGGTACCGAAACTAAAAAATAAACCGTAACTAAAACAAAATAATAAAATAAGAACAAAAACAAAATTCACATTCGGTAGGTTTTCATTACGTCCAAAATTAAAACAAAACAAAAATACTACCAATAGGGTGCCACAAAGCGGCCCAATCGGAGCTTTGCGGCATCAAATTTGTTAATTAATTATAACTAGAATTTTACCCAGCGCAATGCGCCGGACAATTGGTTGGTATAACCCGAGCGTTATGATGGAAAGTCAACGCGAATCGATCCGTATCAGTTACGGTCGTTATGGTATAAACAACGTTTAAAATCCAACGGTTAAAGCCACAGAATATAAATTCATCAAATTAATATATAAAAAACAATATATTTAAAACGACGTTTATGCGGTCGGTAAAACACAAGCATTGCAGTCCCCGGTGTTGCGGGGGTAGGTCGGTAAAACCCATGTGCTGAAAAACCAGAGCGTTACGACTGAAAGTCGATGCGAATTTGGTCAGTTTCAATTACGGTATAAACAACGTTTGTAAAACCCAATCGTTAAAATACAAAAAAATAAATTCGTCAAATTAACAAATAAGAAATCTATATATTTAAACCAATGTTTATTCGGTCAGTTAACCAAGCATTGCAGTCCACGGTGTTGTGTCAGTGAGTCGGTAAAACCCAGACGTTGTCGGTGCCGCACGTTGCGGCTGTAAGGAGACACGAATTCGGTGGTTTTGGATACGTTTGATATGGTACCAAGACTAAAAAAATAAATAAAACCCCAGTGTTGGTAAAAACCGAGTATTTTAAGTTCGAGCATTGCGGTGGTGAATCGGTAAAACTTGTGCGTTGGTAATACCTGAGCATTATCGGGCCTGGATATTATGGCGGTAAGTCTACGCAAGTTCGGTCAATTTTTAATATGTTCGTTAGGATATCAGTCTAAAACAAAAAAAAAAAGAAAAAAAAATTGGTCTGGCCAATGGTGCGGTGCCACTTGGATCAATAGATGGCCAAGCGACACCAAACTTCACAATTATATACAGTAATAATGTATAACCGATAAAAACAAGCAACTGTTTATAGATTTTTAGTCAATTCAACTTTTTTTGTTATTCTCTTATTGTTCTCACTAGTTAGTATTATATTAATTATATACAGAATATAAAGTAAAAAAAGATAAACCGAAACCTATTTATTTTATATGTCACTTTTATCTATTAGTAACATATATGACTTTTCTTAACCATATGATAATCGCTATACCTACTAGTTTTGTCAATTTTCCGCTAATCAACAGAATCATGTAAATTCGTAACTTGCAAAGAATAGATGGCATAGAGTTGTTTCCTTTAGTGGAAACATCCTTTTGAAAATAGGGTGTTTAAATTGCACCACCCTAAGTAAACTGGCATGTTACTTTTCATGTTTCGTTGTCACTTAACGTGATCAATTCTACCAACTAATATGGTATGATCAATAATAATTTTGCCATAAGTTGAATCCCACTTGTCAAGAAGTTTTAAAATGTAGCTTTCTCCTTCTATCCTCTACACTTTTTATACCTTAACTGACTCCCTACAATTACTATAAATACCCATCATCTCATATACGTTTCACTACACCAAAATACTTCATTTCATGCACACTTCTTTCACAATAGAAAGAAGTGAAAGATTTCATCCTTTAACATAATGACTATCTTAATGTGTCTCCTCTTAGCCACACTGACCACCATTGCACAAGGCCAAGGCACACGGGTTGGCTTTTACAGGACTACATGCCCAAGTGTCGAGTCAATAGTCCGAACTGCGGTTCAGTCTGCCGTCCGAGCCGATCCCACAATCGCAGCTGGTGTATTAAGAATATTCTTCCATGACTGCTTTGTCCATGGCTGCGATGGGTCTGTACTACTTGACGGTCCATCAAGTGAAAAGACCGCACCACCCAACCTCCCCTTGAGAGGATTTGAGGTTATCGATGCTGCAAAATCGCAGCTCGAAACCACTTGCCCTGGAGTGGTGTCTTGTGCCGATATTTCTGCGCTTGCTGCCCGTGATGCCGTGGTCCTGGTAATCGATCAGTTTGTGTTTTAGCAAGCTATGATACATATATGGTAATGGTGTTTGTGTGTTACCAAATAAGTTGTAATTAATTGGTTTTTAAGTATGTTGCAGGCTGGTGGAATTGATTGGCAAGTGCCATTAGGGCGTAGAGATGGATTGGTTTCACAAGCATCTGATACTGTAAACTTGCCTGCCTTTAATGATTCAATAAGTGTCCAAATCCAAAAGTTTGCTGATAAAGGTCTAAACATCCAAGATCTTGTTACTCTTGTTGGTAAGTTGCTAGAACGTACACAGTATATAAAAAAGAAAATCACCAAATAGACATGTTAGATCACTTTTTTTTTCTATTTATTTCAAAAAAATCAATAAATAAAGATGTCCAAAAGCAACCAATCATAAAACGCCATATAAGCCAAGACGGTTAAGAAGACTAAAATTTAGTTAACGCAAAAAAAAACTTGAAAGTATTACAAGTTCATGAAAAGAACCAATCAAATTAATAATAAATGGCTGCTAAAATATAGACAGTGATTTCCTTACAAGGCTAAAACTTAGTTGACGCTTTTCTCAGTAGGCTAAAATTTAGCCTATGCTTTTCACAACACGAGATGCCGCTTTTCTATGTAGGTTATAATTTAACCGGTGTACCTCATAGTATTTTTTTAAAAATTTTTTTGCCTCAAACCTCACTAGTCGGCTTAGCTTACGTGGTGTTTACTGATTAGATGTTTTTGGATATGTTTATTTTTGAAAAGCTAAAACTCAATGTGTACTTGAGAAGTAAAAATGGTTAACATGTCTATGGTACCAAATCAATTAAAAAGCATTATATAACTAAACTGATGTAACTTTAGACCATCCACATTCACAATGATTCAAAAACCAACCCAAACCAATCTTTTATTATAAAACTAATTTCTTTCTCTTTCACCTATCCAATCTAATCAAACCCAAACTTTTCACACTCATCAGCAACCCAATCTTCATTATTTTTTATTCAATAAATATAATTTATAACTGTTTTTCTAAGTGGCTAGAAATATAAAAAAAATAATGGTTTTATATTAAAAAAAAATATTCATCACACATATTTAAATAAGTAATGTTAATTTTATATAATTTTTTTAACTAACTCATTTTATAATAAAATTTATACATGTACGCTCATACACAACAAAAACTGAACAAGACTGTGCGTTTAAAATTTTATAAATACGTAATTATTAAAAGTTATTAGCAAAACTCAAAATTAGACATAAAACAAATTACTGTTAAAGAATAAAGAAAAATAAATTAAAAATATATCCACTCATATGGTGACATGTGACACCAAAATGAGTTGCAAACTAACTTGCTAGAACAAACCGGTTTGCCATCATTTCAATATTTTTTTATTCTAAATAGTGTGACAAACCAATGGTGGTTTGCCAATGGGAGTAGTCAATATATATATGTTTCCTAGGTGCGCATACAATTGGAACAGGTGCTTGCATAGTATTCAGGTACAGGCTATACAACTTCAACGGCACCAACCAACCCGACCCGGATATCAACCCATCATTCCTACCCCAACTTCGAGCACTTTGTCCCGAAGGCGGTAATGATTCAAGACGTGTAGACTTAGACACAGGGAGCGTTACCCACTTTGACACTTCCTATTTTACAAACTTGAGGAATGGCCGGGGAGTTCTCGAATCTGATGCTAAGCTATGGAGTGACTCAACCACACGACCAATCGTGCAACGGTTCCTGGGACTTAGCGGACTACTTGGATTGACATTTAACGTCGAGTTTGGAAGATCCATGGTAAAGATGGGTAATATTGAGTTGAAAACCGGGAGCCAAGGCGAAATCCGACGGGTTTGTAGGGCAACCAATTAATTAAATAGAAGCAGCCTAAATAAGTTTTTTGCTAGTATATATATTCTCATCTTTTCTTGTTTAATGAACAAGAAATATGTTTATTTTGTTTCATATAGGAACACTTAAGCTGTTTGAATAATCATCTTTTCTAAAAAGGAAAGAACAAGAATAAATAAAGACTGAATGGATTCAAACTGTACTCATTTTGTCCATAACTTAAATAAGATCATCTAAGTTTTATTACCTAATATTTTTCTTGGTGACATGGATTGATGAAACAACTCAATAGTCTTCATGCATGGCTTAACTAGTTACCTTTTTGTGGACGTACAAATAGTCAAATACAGACCATAATGTTGAAGATTATTATAAGAGTGGAACATATTTAAGATTAAGGATTGGATTCATATGTAAGGTTCTTTGTCATATAGCCATGAGTCAAATTTAACAACTACCTACTCGATATCACGATATGAATAGTAGTACTAAATACAATAACATATATAATGCAAATTGCATTATAGAAGTAATTAATTATAACTCTTTATTCCACTTCAACATATACCGTTGGCGATTTAAAAAAAACACTACTTGTATTAATTAACAATTGGAGCCAATTTGAATAAGGGGATGATTATCAAGAAAAAAAAACTTGTAAGATATAGGTCATTTAACAATTGACTAGCAGGTGTCTGCGTTTCCCGGCAAGTATGTAATTCTAAAAGTAATTTACTAATTCGATCGGTATGGGTTCGGTTCATTATAAGTTTTTTTCTTTTTAAAATGTTTTTATACTGAAACTCTTAACATAGTCACATATATATGTTAAGATTTTTTTAGACTTCTTTTTATTCTAACTTTATTTAATTTGACCATTGTCATTTTATTCATATTCAAATTAATGTGACCATGTGTGTTGATAAAATATCTAGCTATTTGTTTCCGCATGTTTATGTTTATGTTAATCTTGTATATGGATACTTCTTGTTGACACGAATTATCTATTTACATAGTTGCATACTTGCATATGTTATCAATATAATTATGACTTGCCGGTGTTTAGGTATATAGAATGTTGGGGCAGAGTCCAGGGATCAATTACAGAATTCTAGAAGTCAGTTTTGCAATTGCTTGAGCTGCCCATGCCCGGTCGATGAATGAAAAAGTGTCCAGTTTATCAACAAATATTAGAGTTTATTTTAAACATAGCAGTGACAACTATACATTATGCAGATTTATCTCTTTTGGGAATGCAGCAACTTTGGAGGCCTTACAAGTTACAACCTACTTACAGAATCAGATGCATTGAATATTGCTAAATCAATAGGTTTTAATGAAAAACATGACAGATTACATGTTCAGCCTCACATGTATATTAACACATGTCCATATAAGAAGCTAAATTAAATGAAAATGGGTTGAATGGGTCAACTTGCCAATAACCCCATGAGACATGAGTCAACTTCATGTTGGGTTATCGATCCACCAATCCGTTTAAATTTCTAATTAGAGTTTAATAATAAAATAAAATAAAATAAAATTAGGCGTTCATCCCTGCCAACGAGTTTAGACCAGTTACAAATTTGCATTCACCCACTAAACCCACATGCCTGTTTAATTAAGCGGTTTACGCATGTCGTGTTCGGGTTACAAGTTACATGGTTTAAGCATGTCCGGTTCCGGAATGGGTTTTCCGACATGATAAATTAAACAGGTCATCGAATCAAACTTTCGGTTCAACCCAAACCTGCCAAGCCTACAGAGTCTTGACTCAACCGCATTGGACCTATTACTTAAAGTCTTAAACCCACCCACCATTCCTGTCTTGACACCTCTAATACCCTTTTTTTATGAACGACCAACAAACAAAGCCGCCGGAGGCCACCTCTGATACTTTTTAACTTTTTTATCATGAATCTTTAACATGTAGTGTTTTATCTTAAAGCTCAAAAATACAAAAACTAGTTACCACTAAGTCTCAGTTTGAAGCAAAAACATTATGACTGCTAGTATTCTTCAACTTCTTAAGGAATCTGAGTCAGCCATGTCATCAATTATTGAAGCTCAATATTATACTGAAGTGAAGAACAGAAGCAGATGGTTCTTCCCTTTCACTGAAACTTGGGGACCACTATAGTTGAGCCACCTGACGCTGCAACAAATTCATAATCACAGTTAGTTAAATAATGAAAAAAAGAAGATAAATAAAACATAAAGAATTAAAGTATAATGAGATATTATCACCTACATTAAAGTCCATACTATGCTGTTACTGCTGCCTTTTCTACTTTCTTTGCAGGGGTTGGCAATGGCATTTCTGGCTTTTCAATTCCTTGTATATCGGTTATCCTCAGCTTTGTCAATTCCTGATAACATAATTATTTTTTTAAATTTCTATATTTACCATAATGGCCAGGTTGAAAATTGATTCAGCTTTACCTGTCTGACCTTTTGTTCTTCGATAATTCTTTCTTCTCTTTTTCTTGAATATGATTACTTTTGCATCTAACGCCTGCATATAACAGCAAAATAAAATGAAAGTGATTTTCATAATAAATCGGTTGAGGCAAATCGTTTTATAGCAAAAAAATAATTAAAAAATAAAGTATATGTGAGAACCTAAGATTTCAAAGTATGCATAAATCTCCATTGTTTTCCCATGATTGTTAGTGCTTATCAATACTCATATACATATTATAAAGTAATTTGATTATAACAAAGCTTCATTTTTTAGTGATTATTATAAGCGAAGAATATGTTCAAATTATTCTTACATGCTCTTCTACAACTGCATGAACTGCTGCCTCAGGCAATACGGGCCCACCAATCATCGTTTGAGTCTTGGATCCGAGCACGAGAACCTTATTTAGAATTAGCTGCAATGAAAAAGATGTCATAAAACAAATGATTATAGTTTATGTATGAAATGCTTATGGCAAGAAATGAATAAAAATAACCTAGCCGAGCCAAGGTGCGCCTTTGACTACTATGCCAGAACCTCAAATAAACTTGTTAGTGATAATTTTATATGATCAAGAGATCATCTAATACTTTAAGGTGATCTCATGAACCCAACTCTTTCTTCTTGATAAATAACCCTCTTGCGCCTGATAAACTTTGGTTATGGCGGTTTCATTAAGATATTTAGATACCTACAAAGCTGGATTGCAAAATTGTATGCAAAAGGTGAACCAAAAGGGTATCTTTGCAACGGGATGATCTGACAAACAAAAGGGCATAAAATGGAACATAGAAACTGTGAAAAAAATCCCACAACATTATCAAATCCACTGAGCCAGATCATAAAATAATTCCTTAAAAAGTGAGTATAAAAGAAAGATGGTACACAAAGAGAATAACCGTGAAGGAAGTAAAAGAGCGAAAGAAGCAGCCATCGGCAGAAACAACTAACAGAAAACTAGGCAATTGTTTCTACTCAAGAAAATCGAAACAAGCAGCATCCACCACATCTGTGTTAATAGCATAAACGAAAGTGTATTATTTTGTAGTTGTCAAGAAATCCACCAATATTCATTTCTAATCTCACTGTGAGTCTCGTTTCAAAACTACCAAAACCAACGAGTGAGTTTAAAATGTGACACAGATTGGGAGTAAAACTAAGTATTTGTGGATTTCAAAACAGCAACTACCAAACCAATAAACCTCTTGAATCTGTTTGGATCTCGCGGCCTCTGCTCTTTACAATTTTCAACGAATACATAGATTCTAGCAAGTTGCTTTCGCCGTTGTCCGCTCATTTCGCCCCTTCAATTCCTTGATGATCATATCCATGCATTTGTATCTTTTATAATTGTTTTTTGAAGAATTGTTTTCTGACCCGCCTCTGCCAATCTAACAATGCTTTAGGTTTCTTTAACAATTTGTATAATAGTTTTATGCCCCTCGAGTATGTCTGAATATCCCATTACAAAGATAAGATACCATTTTGGGCCATCTTATGCTTGTAATTCTACGATCTCATTTTGCAGATAACTAATATATCTTCATAAAACCACCATAGCCAAAGCTTATTAGGTACACAAGAGTTTTTTATTCAAAAAATTGGGATCATGAGATCATATAATACTATATAAGTTTTCATGAAGGCATAATGATATATAGCTTTTAAAAATTTCAATTAGAAATGAAACGCCAAGCAATTAGCAACTAACTAGTGATAGCTTGATGCTATAAACATTCTATAAAATTGTCATATACGCATATCCTCGCCTCCTCATAGACTTTTCCCTTCATGATTTCAAGGTCTATATCTCGACTAATGAAGCTTTATAGTTCAATGTTGTAATATGGATGGTTGACTTTAAACATTTCTCGAAGCTGGCAAATCATTTCACACAACCTAAAACCTATGATGCCAAAATCATAGCAGCCTATATATGTATTGTTTGTTCTTAAATGACACTCATATTCTAATTGCCTCGTTTATAAACTTTAAAGAACAAACTTACATGTTTTTCATTACAGAGCATGTGTGCATATGCCATATACCTACTTGTCATATATATGATCATCTATTTCTGTAGTGAAATATTATGATTCAATTTTGTAATACTATGCTTAACTTTAGACATTTCCACAAGCGGGCAAATCGTTTCACACAACCTAAGCACTATGATGCCAAAACCGTAGTTGTTAATACGGTAACAGCATTCATATTCTAATACCTCTTGTTTAAACTTTAAAGAACAAACTTACATTTGTTTTCAATACAAGGCATATGCACATATATCTGCTTATAAAAGAGTAAATTTGAGCTTAACTAACCTTGTCATTCACCTCGCAAAACTTCAACTTTTCAGTGTATATGCAATCCCCATTACTAACCTTGAACTGATGCGCTCCAATCTACAACATAAACAAATAATTACACCAATATAAACATTTAACATCCAACATATGCATTCATAATTCAACAACGGTATAAATTTAAAAAATAACACACTTGTAAACATATATACAATAATATATAGAAACGGGATCAAATACATTTTATTCTTAACATGAAAACCGTGAGAACCAATTTGTTGTTATTATTAGGTTTATTTTTATAGGTTTTTTCTGTTATTTTTTGTTCGTATTTGCTAATTTTTCGATTATGAGACGTTATAAGTATTTGTTGATTTATATTTTGTTGTTGTTATTAGATTTTTTCTTTCGTTGTTATAAGTATTTGTTGGTATTTGTTGTCATTATTTTGTTCTTGATTTTGATTATTTTGTTGTAATTTTTAGGTTTTTTTCTTTGTTATTACAATGCATTGTTTATGTATATTGGTATTGTAGTTGGTATTGTTTGTTACATTCTCATTTTTTTTATAAATTGATATTATTTCCTATGTTCTCATGTTAAGATTAAAATGTAACCTTCCCCATAATATATAACCAAAATACTCAAAACTAAGAACTAAAAAATATAACCTGAATAACAGCAAATACAGGTTCATACGCCTTAAAAACCCGGTCCGACCGCTGCAGCTGCCCGATCACCTTGTACCCGATAGCATCCGCCTCGGTTTCCTTTTCTTCCGGTGAATACTCTTTCTTTACATTTACAACACAACTCGCTACATTATTATTCTCCATAACATAATCATCATCGTCATCATATTCACTGTCGTCGTCTTCGCTTACGTCACTATTATCGTGTTGATCAGACGAATAATGGCGATACGTGGTGAAATGTGTTAGTGGAGAATTGAAATTAGGGTTTGAAAACGTGTGGTGAGATTTAGGGTTTAAATTGGGGAAATTTGGGATGTGGGTTAGGGTTCTGAGGTGCTGAAGTGATTTGTAAAGCTGTTGAGTTCGGGTTTGAATACACCGTCGATTCGCCATTGTTGATTCAAGCTTGTGTTTTTCCACTTGGTTCTGATCAGGGTTTATGGCTTCGCAGAGTGACCAATATTTAGCTGCAGAAAAATGTTTTTACCAATACGGGATGTGAAGGTTCGGTTATTAGTCTAAACTTAAATAGTAGCCGAGGTTATTGTTTACTCTATTTTGGTATTTTATTAATCAATGGATTTTGGTAAATTAATTCGGTTAATTTGTTGGTTTTCAAGTTTGGACTAAAACTATTACTTTAGTAATGCATGAAGTGAGGTATGCATATATGATAAAATGAATGTATGAATATATGAAATTGAAGTATAAAACATTTAATACTTGAAATGGTGGTATAAAATATAAAATTGTATTGATTGTCAAAATAGAAGTGTATGTGTGTGTATTAAGGAAACCAAGCAGTTCCATCATTTATGTGAGAAGTTTTGTTATGTGATTATCCATCTTGTAATGTCCGTATCTTTTTGTTGTTATAGAGTATAGTATTGATAAAATCATAGTAAATCTTAGAGATTAAAGTTTATTTGTAGTTCCTAATATGAACCTAATGAATAATGATTATGATGCCTAATTTGTTGTTGAAGAGAGAGATTTTGGTGTAGCTGAGATTAATTTGGGGCCTTTTATGCTATATTGATACTAGTTGCCATGAAAGGGTGGAGTTTGATCTAAATATTGTTTATGTGAGTTGTGAGATACTTAAAAGTGTTGAGCTGGATCGGGTATTTGTTGAACACACTTTCTAATTAGGGGTCAATACTAAGAGCAGGTGATGAGAAGTCATGTCTAAATGACATGTCTATAGTTATTCGATTAGTTTTATATAAATTAATTGGGTTGCAAATTACTTATGGTTATGCATTGTGTTTGAATCTTGTAAATGACATGTATGAGTTAATTATAGGAGTTTCACATTAAGTTGGAAGAAAACAAGCAATATTTTTCGTTTTGCTCACGAAGAATTCACATATTGGTATTTGGTTGCATGGTGGAGAGTGGAGACTTCTCATAGTGTCACTCATCTAGGTATTACTTGTATCTAAACATACTTAACTGTGGAATTCTAAAGAGATCTATAGTCGCAAGTTAATGAATTATGAGATGAGACATTCCTTATAAACCAAAATCTCTTTAGTCCACGATCGTGTTTAGGTTTTATAACCTATGAAAAATAGTTTATAGAATGGTGAAATTGATAGAACGTAAAAACCAAGTCATTTACACCAACATAATATGTTTTTGTGATCCATACTTGCCGGAATGTATTAAGTCTTTAAACATGTCAAAAATGTGTCGAATGACTTTAAGACTTGTATAAAACTAGAGGTGGTGCACATGCATTTAACGAAAATTTGTAACGTTCATTCATCATATGGATGAAATGTGTGTCAGTTCTCCACATAGCAGGGTTGATATCCATAATGTTAGATGCCTATTGAAACACCCTGCTTTTATTTGGGTAAATTATGTTTTTACAATTTTTACCAGAGTTGTGTCTTTGTTAACATCCAAAATTTGCCACTCGTGGTAAATATCATTTCATTAAAATATTTATTTTACAATAAAACATATTTGTTTGATAACAAGTTTTATTATACAAACTTTTAAACATAAGGGGGTGTTTGTTTGGCACTTAATGGGATCATTCAGATGTAGATATCTGAATTGGTCAGACATGGATGTGTTTGGTTTGTTCAAATAAAACCTCTTAATCAATGTTTTCATAATCGGACCGGACACCGAACCGGACGGCCTACCGGTTCACCAGTTCAACCGGTTGGACCGGCCGAACAAATTTGGTTAAAAAATGACGGATCAAGCTTAAAAAATTATTTTTTCAAAAAAAAAATATTTTTTTCTTTAGAAAACCGGTTCAACCGGTCCGGTTTTCCGGTCCGGCCGGTTCCCTGGCAACCGAGCGAACTATGTGAACCGGACCGGTCGGTGGACCGAATCCCGATCAGACCGGTTCGACCGGCCGGTCCGGTTTCAACAACATTGCTCTTAATGATTCAGTCCAGCTCTGAACCATTCAGCATCAAAAAATGGCTGAACCATTCAGCGCACACATATGACAATTATACCCTAACACGCATAGCTCTCTTCTTCCTCACCACCGATCTTCATCAGCCTCTACACCTTCTCATCGTCGACCACCACCGTCGCCGGATCCGAACACCGCATCTCTTATTTGCTACAACGATGTAGAATCAGGCTCAATATCAATGTATGATTCAATCGAGTTTTATTCCGTCCTCGGTTGATTAAGATTATATTCTGCTAGTCTGAATCCTCACCAGAGATTCAATTTTCAATCAATTTCCTCAACCTGTCCAATTAGGGTTTACTAACGGATTCTGATTTCAATCACAACTTCTGTAACTAATAACATGTTGTTCAATTCAATCTATGCTACCTTCAATTCCCAGTCTATCTTCTTCGTCCTCGTTTTGTCGTCCTTCTGTAATGGTGCAGCAGATTTCTTCGGTTCAGGGAGCTTCTGCTACTTACGCTAAGGAAAAGAATCGTTATTTCTCATTGTAAGGTTTCAACTTTTCGATAACCAAATTTATTGATTTTGTTATAATTTTGAGAATTAAAGCTGGTAATTGTTTGGTGCTTGTTTATGTAGATTATTTGCTCTGATGATTTGCCTTGAAAAATGTGGTTTATTCATCAATTTGATTGTGATAATGGAGATTTTAACATCAAAATTGTTCAGAAGGGTAAAATAGTCATTCTGGATAATCATTCAGATGTCCAACCAAACAGCACTTACTGGTTCAGCACTTATTGACTGAGAGTCTCTTAATCATTGACCTCTTACTGGTTCAGCACTTAATGATTCAGCACTTGCCAAACAGCCCCTAAGTAGGGTTCATTTACTAGTCCATTCACATCCACGAAGCTACTTTTGGTGTGTCTTTCCTGAGTTTAAAAATATATTTTTATTAGCTTTTGCTAAGTAAATATTTTTATTTCAAAATATATTTGTATAAATTTATTCAGATTTACCACCCAAATTCTTTATGATTTCAATACACGAAATCCTCCTATTTAATCCTCATTACGAGGTTATTTTTAATCCATAAGGATTATTAATTTCTTTTTTATTTTATTTGGATTTTAAAACCCAAACTCCTTAAGATTTCAAAGTTTGATATCCTTTTGCACACATGACAAAATTTTTTGGAGTTTCAATTACCGACACTCTCAAAAACCGTAAACCATTTTACTTTTATAAGGGATCACACTCATATTTATTTCAAAATGTTGTCCCTATTTTTAGTCACCCTTCACATACTTGGGCTCATAATATCGTAAATCATTTTTTAAATAACTATAAATTTGCATGCTAAATAAACACGTATGGCACATTAATAAAATACAACATTATTAAATTATGGATTGATGTAGTTACTTATCGGTTTCAGTAACTCGAGTATAGAGGTAGGGTAGAAAAAAATCCAAATACCCGTAAAGATTGTCCACAGGTGAAAAAGGACTCCCTCAAAAGTCACCCGCGGAACACATTAATTACCCGCATAACTTAAGTCAAAGGAAGAATAAGAATAAGGTCCAGAGACTATTTGCAGAGTGACATAGGCGTCCTCAGAATTCATCCGCGGGGCACTATCCCCACCCGTAAAGAAGACCAGAGGATAACGTCAGAGGGATAGCTGTAGTTAACTAACTTCCTTCTAAATGATTTGCAAAGATTCTTTCTTGGAAAGAACGTGATGTAACAGCTAATAAGAGGAGGACAACTGGTCAGGTTGTTATAACTATGCACATGGCTATTTAGCTCGTCCTATCATATGCGGACACATATCCAGGTTGTTACAACAAGCGTCTTCTAGAAGAGGGACTGCTGGACCAATAATATTCCCTAATCACTTCGGCTATAAATACCTTCGTCACCTTCACAAGGTATCCACTCACTCCCCACGATTTACTCTAAATATTTCAAGTACTTTTCTCTCCTTAAGAACGGTACTATTCTCACGCCGGATGGTGGGTACGGGAAGACCTCCCTCTTGTCCTTCCCGTAACGAGTTCACGGTGGCTGTTTTGTAGGTTTCCGTCATCGGACTTGGAAGATTGGACTTGTATTGGTAATTCGGTAATTGTTTGACCCGTATCCTATGGACTCATTGATCTATTCCCTCTAGGGATTAGATCCGTGTTTCTTCATCAAGTGTAGAAGATGGTCGTTACTTTCACTTTCGTCTCTAAAATATATTAAAGCTCCTTTGGTTTGTAAGACTTTTTATATAATATATATTAAAGCTACCTTGGTTTGTAGGACTTTTATATATAGTAAGCTGATATATATACACTTTCTTGCTGGCTACGATTTCTTTCTTCAAGAAGAGTTTTCAATCTCATCGATGAATAACAAAGATGCATTATTTATCTTAATGAGATCTGGCATCTAATTCCTTACTTCCTCGTTAGGACTACAACCCATTATCTAATCATTATTAAACATTACACTACGTTTCACGTGCACTTTCATATGTTATTATAGTATTAATTAGTATGTTTTGATAAAAATATACATGTAACAGGATTGTTATAAATAAATCATATATTAGGAGTTAATTAGGAAATATAATTATATTTAATATAATTAAAAATTTAATTAATAATAGGAAAATTGGATTTTAATAATCCCAACTTAATGCAGTTAGCCGATAATAATCTCAACTTTGAAAATAGCTGTCACTGGTCCCAACTTTCACACTATTTGTTTTCACTGGACCTCCGTTAAAAAACATAACGAAGTTAAGTTTTTTTTCAAATTTCGAACTGATATTTTAGGGCTTTTGATCGGAATGAGGATACGAGTCGATTTATGTAAAACTCACCTTCAAATGGTTGTCCAAGCGACTAAAGGATGTCTCAATTCCGGTGTTTAAACTTGTATGTAACAAAAATCAAGTTGTTTGAAGCGATGTTTCGAGTTAAGTTTTACATCAAATGATTTGTATTCTCATTCCGATCAGAAGCCCTAAAACATTAATTTGAAATTTGGAAAAAAGCTAGCGTCGTTAAATTTTTTTTTAACAGAGGTCAAATGAAAACAAATAGTGTGAAAGTTGGGACCAATGACAGTTATTTTTAAAGTTGAGATTATTATCGCCCAACTGTATTAAATTGGGATTATTAAAATCCAATTTGTAATTGTACTTTTAAAGACCCTAGTATAGGTGTTTGGCGGTCTATATATTATTATTCTATTTAATTAATGTAGTAAATTAATTTAATTGCCTATTTACATTATGTGATTTATTGATACATATGTACTAGTTTAGACCCATGTACTATATGGGTTATTTATAATGATACATTATCTAACAAATCTATCTATTCTAATAAAAGACTACTAACTATTGTCACTTGTCAATCTCTTAGCCACTCTCACATTTTTTTTAACTCATTTTAATACATGGTCCTTATCTTTTAATTCATTTAATATATGAATTCAATTTTTTATTAAATATAAATCCTTATCAATTCATTCATTAACATTAACTGTGAGATAAGAAAATAATAAAATATCAAAATTAAAGTTGCAAATCTATTAGAATAAAATTTTAAAGTCACATATAATTGCAAATTAAATAAAATAAAGATGCATTATTGTCGAATAATTTGGATTTGTATGGAACCTACAAATTGTTTTTAAACTGGGATTCGAACAACAATGCACAATTTTTTATATAAGATTGGTTTCAAATTTAGATTTAAATTTTTCTCATATGCATTTGAAATCAGGAAAATGTGTGTTTTTTTTTAATTTTCACTAAAAAATTTGTATAAATATTGCAAACATGTAGAATATTTATTATATATATCTTAAACATTATAATTATAATCCATATGTATAACGATTTACTATATGAACTATTTAATATTTATTTATATGACCTTTTTGGTGTAGTATAAATGGTTTTAACAATAAGAATATCAATATTTAGTTTTCAATATTTTCTTTCATAACTCAAACCAAAATGCTGCAGATTTATATATTTTATGGTTTGGTTTACAATTTTTTATTCATTTAAATATATTTAATTTAATATGCTTTAAAGATAAATTACTTGACTAAAAGCATTCAAAACGTTAAACCAAAAAATTTGTTTTAAATCTCATTCCGCTATTTTCGTTTTTCAAAAATCATTTAGGATATTGAAACCTAGAATATCGTTTTCATCAGTTATTTACATACTTTCAATATTATATTAACTTATTAATTTTACTCCTTTACAAATACAACGAACCGGGTTATGTTAGTTTTACATATTGGTTAGTACAAAATTAAAGTGTTTATTATGGTTTATATTCAAAATAATAAAGTTATACATATTTTTATATAAAAAAAGCTACAGTTATACCATTTATTATTAAAATTTATAAAAATTACTTAAAATTCACATCTTAATCATACTGTAACTTAATAGAAATATATATTATTTTTATTTTTTATATTATTTGTAACTTAATCATGCTTCTCATGATATTTCAAGTCCATTATCACATTAATTTTTTAAAAAAATAAATAGTTAATCCGGTTAAAAGTCATTTACCATGTTTTCATAAAATCCAAACTCTTTGCTTCTTCCTTTTTTCTATGGGTATGTTTGGCAATGAGCTTTTAAGAGCTTCAAGCTTTAAGCTTTTAAGAAAAAAAACTCATATTAGTAAAAAGCTTTGTTTGGTTGAATTAGCTTCAACTTTTTAGATTGGTAGAAAAAACTCTATATTTAAACGCTAGTATTGGTAGCGTTTGAGAAAAAGCTAGCTACAAGCTTTTACATTTGAATTTACAAGATTAGTACTTGAACTTCTATCAACTTTTGTTAATTTATATAATAGTTACACATTCAACTCCTATTCAAAACTAACTACCTCCACGACTTTTTTAAGGGCCATAACTTTTTCACACGTTATTAATTTTTTAAACAAATCACATCATAAAAACGAGCATTTTATTCTCTTTAATTTGAGTATGATATTGTTATAATTCTTTAACTTTAAAAAATTAACAAACTACGTGATTATCGGTTAGGATCGGTAACAAGTCGAGTCATGTGTAAGACCAAATTAGGGTCAGAATAAGTCGATACAAAAAGGGTTAAATTAGCTCGGTTCGTGTCAATATGTTTTTGAGTCGAAAAGGGTAAGGTCAGAACATGTTTCAGATTAGAACAATGCATGTTCAGAGAGGGATTCATATCAAAATAGGTTGGTTTAAAAAAGTATCTATTTGAAATTACTGTATATTTCAGCTTTGTTTCTTGATTTTCGCCATCAGTTACACGCTTACAGTCTTTTCCATGAATTACACGTCTACATTCAGGTTATGTATGCACTGTCATCAGGTGAATCATGTAGGGGTGTGCATGGGTCGGTCTGAGGCGTTTTTGAGCCGAACCCATAACCATAACCGATATGTCGGTTAATGGATAACCATAACCATAACCGACCCGTTATGGCGGTTTAGGTTAATCGGTTTTTAAGTTATAGTGAGTCGGTTATGAGCCCGTTAACCGTAACCAAAACAATGTAACTAGGCCTAAAAGTTTGGTACCAGTTATTACAAAAAAATACATGACATAATCTAACAATGTTATAATCCATAATATTAAAACCAAATATTCAAAAAAGAATGACGTTATATAATCCAACAATGAAATTTGACTTAATTTGATAACAAACATCGAACCAAAAACATCAAAATGATATAATCCAACAACTTGTTTGGTGGAAGATAATCCCAAACATATTAAACACATTGTTGGTTAATTAAACGGGTCGGTTCGGTTATAGTGGTTATGGAATTATCATTAATCAAAACCGACCCGTATTTGGCGGTCGATATAAATTCATTAAACCGACCCATCGGTTATGTCGGTTATCGGTTAAAAGCGGTTCGGTTATATTGGTTATGGTTCGGTTTAACGGTTATGGCGGTTAAGTTGCTCACCCCTAGAATCATGTACCGACACTGATTATGCGGTTGATGTTAGGTTGTGCGCCCATTCCACCGCACCACGTGGGCACCCAACTAGTTTTATTAAAAGCTTATACTACTCTGCCAAACACCTAAACAAATTTAAAAAGCTACAGCTAACAGCTACCAGCTTCCAGCCTTCAGCTTCCAGCTTACAGCTAACAGCCACCAGCTAGTTTTGCCAAACATACCCTATAAGTTGTTAAATTATATATATCTATTAGTTAGATATTCCAATAACTTCCCATAATATTAACTAATAACACGAGATTAGTATTCAAAATTTATACATTCCTAGTCTAATCCTTTCAAGTATTATAAATAAGAATCACTACATTCACTCTATTCAACTTTAAATATTCCAACATTCTGTTAACTCAGAATAATCATTGTTATTTGACCATGCTTTAATGTTAGTATGTCTTTGTCATTTTCTAGAAATTACATTCATATGAAATGAAACAAATCATTTTATTATATTTTAATTTCGATTTTATATGTCTCTTGATTATACAATTGTTAATTATAAAATACAAAATAAATTAAAAACTTGTCATATGCAGAATATTAATGACAACAAATTTATCATGATCAATTAATTTCAAATTCTAAATATTCTAAAGATGATTATCTAATCAAAGTTCAAGTAATCTGTTTTTTGGGACAATAATGATTTTTGGATAAACACGGGCAGATAATCTCAAATGATATCATGTTAATTGATTAGAATGTATGATAATGTGTATAAATATTTTTTTGTTAGTTTCATGGATACATTATCATTTATCCATGGTTGGTATGTACTTGAAGAACCTTACTTGTCACACGAAAGAGTTATAAGCATGCCTATATGTTACCTTATCAAGAGTTACAAGTAAACATGTACTAAAGATTTTGATTTTTGATAAACAATTTATACTGACCAACACAGTCACAAATGTAGTGTATAAGTAAGGTTTTACTTATTTGTGTAATATTAATTATGTAATTTCTGTAATTTTAATGTAAATTGTAATTATATTAACAACATATGATCATGTTGTTGATTGTATTTCAGTTAATGGTTAAAATTTAAAATTTTCATCAATTACCCGTGTAATACACGGGCCTCAAACTAGTAACTGATATATAATAAACCTATCAAACATTGTTAATGACCACATAGACATTCTACAATTATATTTACAACAATTTTAGAATAAATAATACACTTTATTTTTAAAGAATTATCAGTTTTAACACATACGAAACAAATCAAAAAGCAAGAAAATACCCTTAAATTTCTATCAATGCACTTTTTAGATGGATAAGTCTCAATAGTAATTGTAAGACACTAATATAGGGTGTTTGGCGACCTATAAAAAAGACCAAAATCCAATTTAGATAGACCAAACTCTTCCAAATACAACCAATTAACTTCATACAATTATGAATTTTGCTAACAAAGATAAAGGTCAAACAAACAACCAGATTTGTTGTTTGGATCTTTAGACACGTAACTGAAACGAAGAGCAAAGTTAATGAGTTATTAATCCACCGAATCAACATAAACAAAGATGAATTAAAGCTAAAAGTAATACTATTAAGATCCCGCCAAACTATTAAACTGAGATATAATATACACGAACAAAGTAACGATATATGAAATCAAAAGTCTACAAATGAACTAGAAATTTATTGAGAAACATAAAGTCTTACATAGAGCACTCTAAGTGTTCACAAAATGAATGATTGAGAAGTTTTGCAAACAAACCTTGCGAAACTCCCTTTAACCTTGCGAAACCGTTGCAAAATATAGTATCTTCATTTCTTCAAGCTCGTTTCCACCACGTACCATGGCTACTCGTCTTCTAACTTGATGTGGTCGATATCAATTACCTAATTAAAACCCTGCATGTGCCGATATCAAACATGGATGGATCCAGATGTTGAAGTGTGATTATTGACTTACGAAGAGAATAATCACAATCCATAGGTACTTTCATCATGGGTTGGGTTGATAATGATTGTTCGATTCTTATAATGTGAAGTGTGAAATCGAAAGACGAAATCCATTTGATAAACCATCGAAAACGATTTAGTTTTTTTCTTCCTTTCTTTTTACAATTATTTCAATTCTTGTTTAAAGACGATGATTTAAGAAAGAAGGAATAAAATAAAATAAAATAAAATAAACTTGTAATTATAAAAAAAAAGTTTAAATAATTAATTATGAAAAAAAATAACAAATAAAAAGAATTTAGAAGTAACTGCCTACTATTAACCCACTATCACTTGCAAACAAAACACCAAAACTAAAACACAACAAACAATCTTCACTTCACTTCACACAGTCCGGCAGCCATGGCTTCCAACGCATTCTCCAACTCTCTTATTTCTCAAATCACTCTCTCTCACCGGCGGCCGGAAACCCAAAACCTATCCTTCAGCCGATGCTCACTTCCAACCACCACCACCACCAGATCTCCGTTCTTATCAACTCAATTGAAGACCAATTTCACAGTCAACTGTTCTTCAACTGGTACCTCAAAAGACGAAACCCCAATTGAGCTCAGTAAGTAAAACCCACTTCAGATCTTTCACTTTCCAACTTAATCTTCAAAACCCATGTCTTAATAATAATAATAATAATATCGCCATTGCTGTTTAGGGTTTCCTGCGTTTCCAACGGTGGTGGATATTAATCAGATTCGTGAAATTTTGCCCCATAGGTTTGTAATTTCTGATCATTGTTGTTGTTTTAATTAGGGTTTGGTGTGTTTCTGTATTTGTTTTAAAAACCGGTTTTTTACTCGCACTGGAATAGACTAATAAAGGAATGCCCAAATGGGAATAGTCTTCGGTTATAATTGCTAGGGTAAAAGATTGTTTTTTTAATACGGGCCGCAAACTGTAAAAAATCTTTTGGGTTTTAAAACCGGTTGAATGGTTTAAACTGGCATTTTACAAAAAAAAGGGCGATTCAAAGGTTAGTAAACCGCCCTAAAATACCGGGCCCTTGTACGAAATCCGAATTTACAAAAAAACCGCCGGTTCAAAGGTTTATTGAACTCATTTATTCATTTGTGAATCTGTGTTGAGATTTGAGTTGGGGTTTTGGTGGGATTTGTAGGTTTCCGTTTCTGTTGGTGGATAGGGTGATTGAGTATAATCCTGGAGTTTCGGCTGTCGGGATCAAGAATGTGACTATTAATGATAATTTCTTTCCGGGTCATTTTCCGGAGAGGCCGATTATGCCTGGTGTTCTCATGGTTGAGGTAAATAATTACATGTAATTAATTATGTATAAATTATTTGTTGTTCTCCGGTGTGTATTCTGTGTGTTTGTAGTTTGCTATCTTGAAATTTGTCGCATTGCATCAAGGTTTAAAATGACTACTGGTTTAAAAGATGAAAGTTAGATGCTTTAGTTGGGCGGTCTTAATAAAAGTGTTAAATGGATTTAAATCTAAAGTTTGTATCTTTGCTCTTCTCTGTTTGTGTTATTAGATGATAACATTAAAAAACTGATTATTATTTGCTACAAGAAACTAAACATTTTGCTTCTGCATTCTAAGGAATTAGCAGATAGTGAGTTTTATATAAGCTGCAAGCCTGCAGTAGTGCAGTTAATATTATTATCAAGTAAAATTACCCATATATTTAGATTTTATATCACAAATTGTCTCTTTATTTTCTACAATATCTTTTTTTTATGCCTGTTTATGTATTAATTCCTTAGATAATTAGAACCTTTTTTTTTTTCAAAACTCCAAACAAGTAATTATCTGGTTTTATAGCTTTAAACAGCAAAAGCACATCCAAACACTATCTGCAGCCCAAAGCTGATTGTCTTATTCTAAATATTCTCATTTTCAAAATGCACATCCAAACAACCCTCTAATAGAATGATAGATGACCGAAAAATGGAGCTTAATTTGTAATAGCTTCAGTTGCCAACTAGGCACTAGTGGCTGTTTTGTAAATAAAGCAACTTTTGTCGCATCTGTTTTGATATAATTTTTAACAAAAGTCTAAACTTTCATCTTTTTGGCTAATAATTCAACATTAATATTTCAGGCAATGGCACAAGTTGGTGGTTTGGTAATGCTGCAGCCGGAAGTGGGTGGGTCACGTGAGAATTTCTTCTTTGCGGGAATTGACAAGGTGAGGTTTAGAAAGCCGGTGGTGGCGGGAGACACCTTGGTAATGAGAATGACATTGACCAAACTTCAAAAACGGTTCGGGATTGCAAAAATGGAGGGAAAAGCATATGTTGGAGGTGAGGTTGTATGTGAAGGTGAGTTCCTGATGGCTATGGGTAGTGGTGAGTGAAGCATCTTTTTCCGGTTTTATATTCTTATGCTGAGTTTAAGATTAATTGTAATCCTCCATACAGAACCATTTGGCTTTAATGAGAGTGTTTCCTTTTTATGCATTGGCTTTTAGATTTATAATGTTTTTTTATTAAATTCTATAGGAGTATAGAGTATAGATGGGCGGGTCTGGTACTCTGGTAATGCGTCGAGTCAAAACATGTTCGTTGAAATGGGTCATGTTTTAGTACGAGTCTAAATTAGTTGGCTTGGGTTGGCTTGACTAGGGTGTAAACTAGCCGGGCTGAGTCTGAACTCGACCATGCTCAAGCTTGGCTGGTTTAAAATTTATTAACTAACTTGTACACAATTTAATTATTTTATAAATATATATTGTAATCATAATTTATACATCTAAAATAAGTAGGCAATAAACCTTTGTATTACACGAGTTGAGTAAAGAAAATAGTAAATTAAATATTAAATATATAAATCTTAGCATACTTTTATTATAATAATTATTATGAATTATATATTCAATATATTAAGTAAAAATTATATGCATAATAGACTCATTTGGGTTCGCTAGCCAACTCGAGCTTGACAAGTAAAGACTGGACTTGTTTTCTTAAGACACTTATTTTAGGCAACATCTTGAGCTCATTTAACCTTGGCTTGATTCGAGTTTTTAGCAAGATGATTTTGGGTAGCTTATGTGCAGCTTGTCTCGTTGACACCGTTTGTGTGTTAACGAATGCGTTAATTATAATTTGAAACTACGACAATCTAAATATCTTAATAATACTAATTTACTAATCAAACATGTTTTCAAAACACAGTACAAATCAACCCAAGTAATCCAGCATCATACTTTTGTGGGATTTCTCTAAATAAATTTACATTAGGTGATTACATTGAATCATAATAATAATACAACTCCTTTTCCCACTTACAAACCAAGAGCCCCTAGTGGTGTTTTCCCTTGCCCTGCCTCAAAGTAGAAAATTAACATAGCAACCATAGCAAGTCTTGCATGCTTAATCTCCGCCAACTTCAATCTCTCAAGCTTCTCGGTATCCGGGATGTAAACTCCGTTCTCGATCGTACCCGCAAAGCTTAACGGGTCAAAAAACTTGCCACCCGGGTACCCTTGTTCACCCGTGTAGTTAGCAAAGTTCTCAGCTGTTTTAGACCACGGGGTTGCCCATTCGACGGATTGTGACTCGGGGTTGAAAAAGTCAACCCATCGCTTACTCTCGACCCAACCCATGAGTAAAAGTTGGGTTCCCAAAAGACTCCCGAAAGAGAAAGGGGCAATGGCACCCGGGTCGGCTCCAGCTTCAAACCATGGGATTCCGCTCCATGCCTGGCCCACGAAGATGCCGAGGACCGCAGCCATGGCCCATCGTCCGTGAATTAGCTCGGCTTCTCTGTACCATTTTAGGAAAGCTGGGTCCTTTCCTAGGCCCAATGGGTCGAACCCGAAGTCACCTGGGAGCCTGTATTTAATTGGTTAGAGGTTAAAATTAACGGGACAAAAGTCTTTTAACTAAATAACTGTAACAAAGTTTCAAGAGTGTATTGTTATTATTAAAATAAAAATAAGAAAGACTTACGAGCCATCGAGCCACTCGGGGTCGAGCAAATTGCCACCGCCTTTAACGGCGGGGATCCAAGATTTCTTGGGAGCGGCTGCAGCAACGACAACAAGCCGCCTCGGGGCCGAAACAGCACCACCAACATTAATCGGTGCAGACAGCGTGTGGGCCCTCTTGCCACCGGTCAAGAAGGGTGATCCAAGCCCATTTAGGACCGCAGTGGATGTAGCAGCTGCCATTTGTAGTGTGTAAGGTGTGTGTGGTGTTGAATATGTGTATAGAAGAAGAGGGTGATGTTATATGGAGTGAAATGAAATCAAAAGAGATTTGAGGATTGTGCCAAGTAGGATATTTGGATTAGTGAAATCTGGACACTGGCCAATGGCATCTCTAAAACATTGATCATGGTTCCATCCATTGGGACCACTTGTGGTTCAGGTGGTTCCCACTTTTTAGTCTTTGTGGTCATGAATGGTTAGCCACACAGCCTCTACTTTTTTTTTTCTTTTAATTTATTGCAACTAATTTTTCAACAAAATCTCGATGACAATATCTAACCCATTTACTTTGAAAAAGAGAGTGCTTATATTTTGTTTTTAAAGTTTGTAAAATAAAAAAAGAACATTAGATTAGTATTTTTGTTGAGGGTTTTGTTCCTTTTGAACTACCACAATACTCGATTGAGCTTTCACGAGAAGAGATGTAAATCGTTCATACTGCTTTTAACGTTCCAGACCTGAGTGACACTCAGGAACACCATTATTAAGGAAACTCACTACTGTGGGAAAACCCCTTGAGTCAGGCTTTCAAACCTAAGTCCTTAAAGATTCCAAGTCTTAACTATCACCCCATGACATTAGATCAATAATTGCAATTTGAAGGTAGTAAAGTAGTATTAATATGCTAATTTATTTTATTTAAGAAATAGTTATATTATCAATATAATTCTTTTTACTAATGTATAGTTTTATTGTTATAAGTTTAAATAATAAAAAAAGGATCTTGAAGGGTCGATCACTACTACACACTTACGGTGTCTTAAATATCACATGTTCCAAATGTAAGACCCTTTTAAGGGTGGGTGGGGTGTCGAACTCGGTTCCCTCGAGCTTGCTCGAGTTGAGCTAGCTCACCACTCCTTGGTCAATGTAGCCAGCCACTCGAGCTTTGCATACGAGCACTTAAACTCACGGTTAGTTGAAGCAAAAGTGAGAAAGAAATCGATAAGATTCGTTTGACTTCTAGAATTAGTTTTATTAAATATTAAACTTAATATTAAATTTTTGATTTGTTTTATACAAATTTACTAAGACTGACTATAATGGTTTAACTCCCAAGGAAAAAGAGGCGCCAAAAAGCTGTACAAACCATTCTGTTTGGGGCGCCAACAGGCGTTTTGGGCGAGTTCATGAGTGCACTAATGAGCTTTAAGGGTTGATGTATGGATGTATTTAATACATCAGCCAATCAAAATATTCTAAGTGTAATGGACGTTAATCCACTACACATAGTCTAAATAAGTTTTAGTTTGATTTTTACTTAATTTTATACTAGATTAGTAAATTTAAATTGTTTTTTAAGCATTCATGAAGTTCTTAAATCAGAATTTTTATTTTAGTGCTTTCCGTAGCAACCAAACTTTGTTTTTTTATTGGGCCTAGCGGAAGAATCAAACTTAGTGCATTTGTGGTCACATGTTTGAGAATCGGACTTATGTAAATAAAACGAGAACTTGAACATAGTACTACTGTCTAGTGCTTTGCAATGCATAGCAACCAAACTCTGTTTTTTATTGGGCCTAGTTGAAGAATCAGACTTGTCAGTGCATATGTGGCCACATGTGAAGTGCACTTCTTATTTTGATGATAACAAATGTAAAAAATAAACTGAATAAAATCATTCATATAAATATATAATACATTCTTTAAACATTATGAATGCCCAAATGATTGATAATTGAAGCAAGTCAGTTAAGAAATATTATACACTTGCTAGATCATGACAAGAGAAATTTGAATAGCTAAGCAACATATAACACATGGTCAAATCAATCACCACATCATGTTTGGGCAATTTAATCAAGTGAAACTTTAATTTTTCAAGTCAATAATATGTATAAACGTCCTTCGGTATACAAGACACGTCAATGTAAATGATTAATGATGTGTGATTATGTTGAGCTTAAGATCATTAAAAGTGACCACGCTTCTATAAAGGTTAAAACACATTTTTATAAATGATATATGAGTTTTATAAAACTATTCAAGGGTTATAAAGATTGGTGATGGGCATATGACATAATAATCCTAAGAAAAAAAATGATCAATAAGATAAGTTTTATAAGATCAACAGAGATTATCAGTTTTTTTTATATAAAACTTGTTGGATTTTAAAAAGATAAATCTTTTAGAAACATGAAAATCAAAAACAAAATAGTTGGAAGGGTCTATTGTGAAAAAGTATCTTCTAACATGTTTTAAAGTCTTGAAAACTACATGTATAGACATACAACTTAATAATTTGGGTATTTGTCAAACGTTTTAAGTTTAAAAACTTGTCAAAGAAGTTTCGAGACTTCTAAAGAAATGATAAACCTTAATACTTTCTAAAATGACAATTAAAAAAAGCCAGAATTTTTTAGAAAAGAACAAAGTGAAATTATACCATAACATATACAAATCATGGTCATGACATCAACTACGTAGTAGTACGTGCTCATTTCTTTAAAATTTGTTTCTCACACCATATCAAGCATTCTTCCTATATTTGACCATGCTCCATATTTGTAAAATCTAAATTGAAACACTAATATTGTATTTGTGAGTGGCGATCACTACCGAGATTAGCTAAGAAAGCAAAAGTGATCATTGATCGCTACCTAGAATAGTGAGACAATATGAGAAACACTACTTTGTTAGTGAAAAGCTGATAAGGCGATCTGTGTATTCTAATATATAAATTCATAGTAACTCAAACTATCAAGGATTATCGAGTGGGCATGTGACGTGTTAGTTAAGATCCACCTGAACCACTATAAATCTCTTTGTTCATGTGTTGATGTCTATTTTACACTCAGTGGCGAAGCTTGGTCGAGTTCGGTTACACGAAAAATCATAAAGGGGGGGGGGGATCAAATTTTCGGCCAAAATAGGTAAATTTACACAACATATACAATTTTTCGAGCGAAAAAAGAGTCAATTTACACTGTTGTGCGAAAAAAACAGGAGGGCCGATGCCACCCTCTAAACATGAGGAAGCTTTAGGTTCTTGTCATGAATTTATTATTTTTTTAGAAAGCAAAGGGGAAATGAGCAAGCCACCAAACAAGCTTACCCTGCTACAAGCCCGGCTCGTTCATAAGCCGAGCCAGCTGGTTTATAAACGAGCCAATTTCGTATGAGCTTTTTGAACGACCTGGTCCATTGAATTTTTTTATGAAAAAAAAAACTAAATATTTAGGGATATAATATACTAGATGATTGGCTGTTATTAAATTGGCACCAACTTAATATGTAAGCGCCAAATATCCATCCACAAATCTAAACAAACACTTCTCTGTAACCACTTCCATCTCCTTGGATCAAAACCCTAATTTGACAGATGAATTCATAAACTGATAACAATGTCTAGGCAATGCTCTGATTTATGTAATTACAGGTCCTTCTCTTTCTGCACGCCTCTAAAACCTTACGCCACCACTCGCCGCCCATTTTTTCCATTCCAGCACAAGCTCGTATCAATCGGCAGGAGTTCAAGACGTAATTCATCAAATCTGCTTCTTACACCGGCGGCTCAATCGTCATCGGATACAGTTCTCATTGCAACTACAGGTACATTTAGTTTCCTACAGTTTAATAGTATGATGATTGGGATTCTGATACTGAAATGACTTCTGCCTTAAGTTAGTGGTGTGTTAAGAACATAATGAGATTTTGTAGGCCTAAATTCTAATGTAGAACTATGCAGTTAAAGCGGAAAAATATCGGATATAGGTCAAAAACCGATATTTGAGATATTGGTTATCGCGGTGTTTTAACACAGTATACTCCCTTACCATTAACAATTTAACCTTTTGCAACTTATAAAAAACTAACAATTGTAGCAAGTGATTAAGACTTCAAACACTAACATTATTGATTGAACACTAAAAATTGACAAGTTAAGATTTAAAACATTGATATAGTGAAAATCGGTGATATTATCGTCGATAATATCAGGACCGATATTATAACCGATATTTCACCAAGGGACCGATAACTGATATATCGGTGATACATCGGTGATATTGGCTGCATAGATGTAGAGTGTATCTATTGGATGACGTAACTGTAATTTTGAAAGCTCTAATCTTTACTATAAATATGAGAAGTGTGTCTTGAGTCTTGACAACCAACAAGTGTTTATTCCTTTTCGCTTTGATACTTTTGGTTTCGTAGCGCTTGTAGAGTTACTTAGTCGTGTCCAATGGGTCATGAATAGTAATGCTATGACTCCACGATCTATGAATGTAATTTTAAATGACTTTGTTTTGCTATTCAAAAAGGGTTAGCGGCGCAACTTGTTGGCCGGTTGCCTTCTGTATCGATGTAAACACCTGCTTTTTAATGAAAAAAAAAGATCTTTAGTTTAAGTTTAGATTTTAAATATATTTGATGTTGATTAATTGGTTCTCAATGTCATTTACTGTTCTTATATGGCAGAACATCGTGATGGCAGTTTAGTTTTCCAGTTTGGGGATGCTTCTCAGGTAGTGGAAAATGTTGATGCAGAGGAAGAAATAGATAATCAAATTGAACAAGAAAGTAGTGTTGTGAAAGTATTAGATGGAGATCAGGATAGACTAGTTGAGGGGAGACTTATTGAGGTAACTGATGGAATAAGGAACGTAGATATTGACAGTGACATTGTTGAAAGTGAGACTAATGGCATCAGGGATTTGAGAGAGAGTTATGCAGAATCTAGTGAAAATTTGTCGGATAGTTCTGAAAAAGAAGTTCTTTTATCAGAATTCGATGCTAAAATGAATGATTCTCTTAAAGTTGTCGAGAGCACACTTGATGAAACCACATTTAATGTTCAACTTGATAAGGAAGAGAGTTCAGACCCAGCTATCTATCTTCTTGATGACAGTCCAAACATAGACAAGAGTGAAGATCCAGAAGGAACACTTTTAAAAGGCAGTGATGATAAAACTGTGGATCCATCAGTCTCTGTTGAGCTTGAAAGTGCACAAGTTTCACAAATTGAAGTGATTGATGATTTGGGCAAGGTGGAAACCGAAGATACTAGAAAAAGTGACACAGAAGATGCTTCTGTTGAGCTTGAAAGTACACAAGGTTTACAAATTGAAGTCGTAGATGATTTGGAGAAGGTGGAAACTGAAGATACCAGAAAAAGCGAGACAGAAGATATAGAGCCTTCTGCGTTGCCTGTGGTTATGCATGTTTCAGATATTGAATCGACAGACGCTGCAAATGAGGATGTGGAGGAAGAGTTGAAAGATATGATTGTCAATGACGGTACTCTTATAGATGAGCTGCCACCATCCAATCCATTAGACGTTCAATTGACGGATGCTGTAAATGAGGATGAGGAAGAATTGCAGGAGATGAACATTAATGAGGCTACTATCATAGATGAGATGCCATCATCTGATCAGTTAGTAGTTGAACAACCAACTTTAGATGAGCTGGAACAACTGAGCACCAAAAACAGGGAGGGAAATGATGTTGCTTTTGTGATGCCTGTTACTCGTATAGAAGAGGTAGGAACAGTTTTAGAAGAGGAAGCAAGCCAACCTGAATCAACCTCTCTTGAGCTCAAGCCTACTGTTCAAGTTCTAGATACTGACCTTCAGGATACTATGGGTCAGAATCTGGATAATGGAACTTTGCAAGTCAACAATGAAATTAAGGATCCATCAGTTGAGGCTATTCAAGTTTCAGATAATGAAGTGATGGATATTACACAATCACACGCCAAGGATGAGTCACAAATGGTGGAAAGCAAAGATACTAGTGAGTGTGATACAGAAGACTTGCTGCCTCCTGGAGCCATGCATGTTTCAGATGTTGACGCAAATGAAAGGTTGCAAGATAATAACATTAGTGAGGGTACATTCATAGATGAGATGCCGACATCTGATACATTAGGAACTGAATCAAGTTTAGAGCTTTCAACTACTAAAGACATGGGTGTTAAGGATGCTGTTGCAGATGAAAAGTTGCAAGATATGAACATTAGTGAGGGTATTTTCACAGATGAGATGCCAGCATCTGTTCCATTAGGAGCTGACTCAACCCTAGAAGTGTCTACTGCTAAATACATGGTTGTTAAGGATGTTGACACGAATGAGAGGTTGCAAAATCTGAACATTAGTGAGGATACTTTAATAGGTGAGATGCCAACATCTGATCTGTTAGGATCTGAGCTAACCTTAGATGTTTCAACTACCGAAGACACGGATGTTGAAGATTTTGATACAAGTGAAAGGTTGCAAGATGTGAACGTTAGTGAGGGCACTTTCGTAGATGAGATGCCAACATCTAATGCATTAGGATCTGAACCAACTTTAGAAGTTTCAACTACTAAAGACGTGGATATAAAGGATGTTGATATGGATGAAAGGTTGCAAGATTTGAAATTTAGTGAGGGTACTTTCATAGATGGGATGCCAACATCTGATAAATTAGGAGCTGAGCCCTCTTTAGAAGTTTCAATTAATGAAGACATGGACGTTAAGGATGCTGTTTCAGATGAAAGGTTGCAAGATATGAACATTAGTGAGGGTACTTTGATAGATGAGAGGCCAAAATCTGATCCATTAAGAGCTGAATCACCTTCAGAAGTTTCAACTACTAAAGACATGGATGTTAAGGATGTTGATATGGATGAAAGGTTGCAATATATGAAAGTCACTGAGGGTTCTTTCATAGATGATATGCCAACATCTGACCCATTAGGAGCTGAACCAACTTTAGAAGCTTCGACTACTAAAGACATGGTTGTTAAGGATGTTGATACGGATGAAAGATTGCAAGATAGTAGCACTTTCGCAGATGAGATGCCAACATCTGATCTACTAGAAGCTGAACCCACTTTAGAAGATTCAACTACTAAAGGCACGGATGTTAAGGATGTTAATTTAGATGAAAGCTTGCAAAATATGAATACTCTTGAGGATACTTTAATAGATGAGAAGCCAACGTTTGATCTGCTGGGAGCTGAGCCAACTTTAGAAGCTTCAATTACTAAAGAAATGGATGTTAAAGATGCTGATATGGATGAAAGTTTGCGAGATATTAATATTAGTGATGGTACTTCCATTAGCGAGATGCCAACATCTGATCCAGCTGAACCAACTTTAGAAGTTTCAGCTACTGAAGACATGGATGTTAAGAATGTTGAAATGGATGAAAGGTTGCAAGATATGAACATTAGTGAGGGTACTTTAATTAATGAGATGCCAACATCTGATTCATTAGGAGTTGAGCCAACTTTAGAAGTTTCAAATCCTGAAGCCTTGGATCTTAAGGATCTGGCTGTTGAAGCTGAGTTGCAACTAGTGAGCAATGATAACATGGATGATAATTCAAATGCAGATTTGATGCCTTCCAAACCAGTTGTGAAAGAAGAGGTAAGCCAGCCCCATTTACCACCTGCCGAACTCAAGGTTACCATGGATGTTTCAGATATCAAAGTTCTGGATGCTACAGATCAGAATCTAGATGATGAGATGTTGCAGGTCATCTCTGAGCATGCAGGTGACAGTTACATTGAGGATGTAGAGGAATCTTCCCATCAGTTAGAATCTCAACCTGTTCAAGACGTGGGGGTAAATTACAACATTAAAACTTTTACTGATCATAATATTAAAAGTTTTATGCTATGCCTCACCTCTAAAGATCTCTATGAACTAAAATTGTTTGCTTGTAATTTTGAAACTAACTGCTTATGATAAGTATCCAGTGGGTCGGGTCAACTCATCTTTTATCCACATAACCAGTCACCTAGGCATAATTAGTGGAGAGTCAAAGTTAAGGGCTAAAATATTGGGGGAAGTTTCCAGCACTTATCATCTAGAATAAATAGGCCTAGGGTTGTCTTTATCTTGAATTGTTTTTATTATCATTGTAATTGGAGAGTAGCCCATCTCGGATAGGGCCTATTTATTGTAGTGTTTATATTGAATTGAAGTCACTCGATTTTCAGTTCTAAACGTTGTTTCCATTGCCGGGAAAGATGGCTTCAAGTCTCCGTGGTAGCCCTGATGGTAGCTGTGGTCAGACTGACCCAATCGCTGCCAATTAGCTGAAATAGCCACCCAGTTGAGTCCCTGCAAGATGACGTTGCTGCCCTAGTTTCACAACGATGGTCAGGGAAGTATGATGACGGCGGTGAGTCTTCTCGGCGGAATTATCAGTAAGGGCCACCCGCTTTCAGCGGTGATGATCCAAGGGTCTGGATCCTTAAGGCTGATAAGTATATCAAATACGACAATGTTTCAGACAAAAATAAGGTTGATGTAGTTGCTATGCACCTCGAAGGAGACGCTCTTGATTTGTATTCTTGGTTCTCTACAGATTAAGAGATGCTTTTTTGGGAGGAACTTGTACATGCTTTACAGAAGAACTTTGGTCCGTCAAATTTCCAAAACCCCGATGAATACCCTTGCAGCATTCGTGAAATGGATACCGTACAAGAGTACCGTCAGGAGTTGGCAAAGCGAATGGCCAGGGTCGCTAACTGGCCAGACCACTGTCTATTGGGTGTGCTTCTGAATGGGCTCAATGATGACTTAAAGGCCGACATACGTATTCATAAGCCCCGCACGGTATGCAAAGCTATGAGCTTGGCTATGGAGTACGAAATGAAGCTGGGAACGCGAACAGTCACAGTTCCTGTTTGCTTGGCCAGTAACACCTAACCTGCGTCTCTGGATAGCAAAGTGACTACCCCTGCTGCATCCTCCTTTACAAGCCAACAGAACCTGCTTCCCCGCATCACAGATGCAGAGAAACAAGGACGTTTTCAGAAGGGTGAGTGCTTTCGTTGCGGGGATAAGTACAGGTCTCGACGTCGGTGTAAAATGGGCACCTTCAAGATGTTTGAAGTGGAGGATGAACTGGAGAAACAGCCAGTTAATGAAAGGAACAGTCCAGGGGAGCAAAACAATGACATGGCTGAGATTAGCCTCCATGCTATCTTGGGTAAGTCACATACCCCAGCCATGACACTTCACGGGTCCTTGAAAAATTCCCAGATAGTGGATTTTGATTGACGGTGTGTCAACCACACCTTTGTTGCGGATTCTTTGGTTCGAAAGGTGAATCTGCCCACACAAACAGTGCCACCTTTTGGTGCACGGATTGGCAACGGGGACATTATTAGCTGTAACCGGATTTGCATGGACGTTGTTTTGAAATTTGGGGCTTTTCAAATCAGGCAAGATTTCTATCCATTCTCACTAGGAGGGGCTGATGTGGTTCTAGGAGTTCAGTGGTTGGCCACTCTTAAATACCATTCAAGCTATTGCGGGTCAAGATTACAAGCTGCAATGCTTGCAGCTGGGAACTCAAAATTCTGCAACATTTCAGCATCTCACCATTGAGCCCATCTGGAAATTTTACAGAGGGATAACACGGCCATTGCCTTCTCTTCGACTTGATGACAAATCGTTTTTTGGGAGGGAAGTAGTGATAAGTATCCAGCCTGTCTGGTCAACCCGACCAGGGCTTAATTAGTGGAGAGTCAAAGTTAATGTCTAAAATATTGGGGACGTGTCCAGCACTATTTAGAATAAATAGGCCTAGGGTCATATAACTTTCTCTGCCTTGATTTATTTCTATCATCATTGTCATTGGAGAGTAGCCCCTCTAGAATGGGGCCTATTAGCGTATTGTTTTTATTGAATTGAAGTCACCCGATTTTCAATTCTTAACAACTTATTTCATTTATATTGTGATTTTTAGCTAAAACAAAGAGCCCATGATCCACTACTGGAAGCAGAAACAACTGAGGGCGTGGTAGGTAGCAGTGAACGTGCTGAAGCATCAGAAGTTACTCCTTTACTGTTAGCGTCTGAAGCTGAAGTAGAAAGGTACCAAACACATCATTTTACTTTTACATGTTGAAATTCTATTATTTACAAAAAAAGAAATATGCTTATGGGTGGAATATTGGACTCGGCTAATTCTTTTTTTAATTTGCACAACTTAGTAGGGAGGAGATTTATATCACTGACGATTTCCTATCATCTGGTGTGGCTTTGTTGGAGCATCCATTTAAGGTAATATTTCTAAGATGCAGATTTTCATTACCTTGTGTAAAGAAATGGTTGTAGTGAAGTAATGTTTATTACTTGAAGGTGTGAGAAATACATAAACAACTACATCTATTTATACACAAATAAACCCTAGCTATCAACCCATAAAAGGCCCATGGGCTTTAGCCAACTATATGGGCTAAAACCCTAATTATAACTAAATACAACTAACACCTTGTTTTCAGGCAATTATTAGACTGAGAAGTTTACTAATTCAAATTGTCTGTCTATCATTTTGCTTAAAAGTAATGAAGTTGCATGAAAATGCCAATATATTGTTTATCTAACTGAAACTCTAAATACAGTTGTTACTTTTGGACTATTGGTACAAACGTTTGGATTAGTAATAGAAATAATAATTCCAGGCGTTGACAGGTGGAGATGATGCCTATTTTGTTGCTGGCGGCAAATGGCTAGGGCTCGCTAATGGAGTTAGCCAGTGGTCACTTGAAGGTGAAAAGGATAACACTAAAATTAAGATTAATTATTGGTTTAATATGAATACCAAACTCCGTTATTGTTATTATTATTATTATTATTATTATTCTCGTTTGAAATGCAGGCACTGGTCCAGGAGTTTATGCTCAAGAGCTCATGAGGACTTGTGAAGAGATTGTGTTGGATACCAGCAACGGTTCATTGACCAACCCTGTTGAACTTCTTTGTAGAGGCGTTAAAGAAACCACTATGTCAGGTTCCTCCAATGTGTTGATTGCCAACTTCAATGGTCAGGTTTGTGTTCATAATAATAACAAATAATAATTTCATGCGTATTATATATTAATTATGTGTAGTGTTAGAACATGAAGAATTCACACTTTAGGATACTTCTTGCTGTTCAAATTCCAAAATATTCTCTAACTTGTGGTTTATTTACTTTTAGGATTCTTATCCAAATATATTTCAATTAACACATACCTTGCTGAATTATAAATTTATATTAATGAATTTCCAACAGGCTCTTCATGTAGCTAATATTGGAGACACGGGATTTTTGATAATAAGACATGGTGCTGTTTATAAGAAGTCATCTCCATTGCTTCACGAGTTCCATTTTGCGTTGCAAGTTGACGACTCTGACGACCCATTGCAACTTGTGAAGGTACATGTGTTAACTAACATATTCATCAATAATAGGTTCAAAGATTATTTTTGACAGTCTAATAAGTCATCAACTTTTAACAACTGATCTCAGGAATACTTGATTGAACTAGAGGCTGGTGACATAGTTATATCTGCTACAGATGGACTTTTTGACAATCTATATGATAGAGAGATAACCATGATTGTCTCCAAGTCATTGCAAGCTGGAATGAAACTTCAGGTTAGCATTTATGTTCTTTATTAATTATTACAATATAACAAATTAGGTACATGTTTTTAGACACGAAAACAACTAGTTCTATAATCCTTTTGCATTTAGGAAATTGCTAACATATTGGCAACAAGAGCACAAGAAGTTGGGAAGTCTGCATTTGTAAGAAGTCCATTCTCAGATGCTGCTCAGGCTGCCGGATACACAGGATATGCTGGCGGCAAGCCTGATAATGTGGCGGTTATTGTCTCTTTGGTGGAAAGCAGATCCAACCTTCTTGCATTGTAACGACAACTGCTTTCTTACATCAGATGTCTACTTTACAACTACAGTTAAGGTACATCATCTGCTCTCTCTTTCTTACCAATTTACACTCGATATAAATAGATATTCAGAATATATACATGGATTTAAACATGTGATGTGCATTACATGACCTCACTTTCACCTGGGTCTTGAGTTATTTCCCTTTTTTTGTGTGTGTGTGTGTGTGTTTGTGTAGCCTTAATAAGATGATGAATACATGGAGGTTAATACCGCAACAAAAGGAAGTTGATTATTTGGTTCAAGGGAAGAGCTGGTGACATAAAATCATATCGTATGCATTTATATGTCCTCCAATGCAAGGCAGGATCTTTTCAAGTTTAGAAATGGTAAAATAATGAAATGTACATGTTATTGTTGCATTGTTTTTATGTAACCAAATCTATATTAGTATTTGAATGCTATTTGTATATATATATTGAATTATGTAAATTAGTCTTACTTAATTATTTTATGGCCCGATATAGGCTTTCTTTTCCATATGTATATATCAAGTCCCCCACCCTGGGCCGCGGGAATATATCTAGATATCTTTTTTCCATTCGCTTATATTCACAGGCATTGCTCACGGTTCGTGTTCATATGATACTATTCATCCTGATTGCGGATCACCCGTTGTCAGTCCGTTGGTGATCTCATGTTGGTGTATGCGACATGCAAGAAATGATAAGATTTTTAGTAACAAATCAATCACAATTCACAAGATCTTAGATGATATAAAGGTTCTTAGATATAGAGCTCATCTTTGTAATTTGGAGTGGGCCAATTGGTACTCCTTCAACCTTTGGTTCAGTTACATTGTAATTGTTTTGGGTTCTAGCTCCTTGCTAGTTGTTGTCTAGATACCAGAATTTCAAAGTATATAAATAATTTATTAAAAGATACATTAACACAAATATATTTTGGTTTCAACTTTCAAGTCTCACTATATAGCTTGTTTAAGTTTGGCCAGGATTTTCTCATCTATAGGTGGGTTTTGTCATGAAGGTGAAATGAAGATGATTGGGTGGGTCAGTGATCAAATTAGCAGTTAAATAAGAAGATTGATAGAAATATTTATTCCTTAAAAAAAAGTTTTTGCTCAAGCCAATAGTATTGAGTTGAGACTCCATAAGATACAAGTAAGATCAATTGCCGGATGAAGTGCACAATTATCAGACCTCATTATTACTCCACTGCTTCAGCCCACAATTTCAATCAAAGAATTCAGCATCTTAAAAACACTTCAGGAGCCACTAAAGTTGATGAAGCCCACCAACTGTTTGGTGAAATGCTTCAAAGAAAACCCCCACCTTCCATCATCCAATTTACTAAACTGATTAATATTATTGTAAACGTGAAACACTATTCCACTGCACTTACACTCTTTAACCAAATGCAGTTAATGGGTATCCCTGCTAATATATATACAATCAACATCTCTATCAACTTCTTTTGCCGGTTGAAACGAGTTACTTACGGTTTCGCCTTCTTAGCCACCGTCTTCAAGCAGGGTCATCCACCAGATTTGGCCACTTATAACACGCTCATAAACGCGCTTGTGTTGCTGATCGGGTGTTTGAAGCTGTCGACTTATTCAAGAAACTTATTAGACATAAACTTTGTGAGCCGAATCAGTTTATGTATGGAACCGTTATTAACGGGCTTTGTAAAGGAGGTCACACTAGCAAAGCGCTTGAATTGCTGCAGTTCATGGAGTCGGGCTCTTGTAAAACACGTGTAACTCATTACAACACGATCATTGACAGCCTTTGCAAAGACAAAATGGTTGATCGTGCGTTAGAACTATCTGTTAAGATGATCGAAAAGGGAGTACGTGCAGACGTATTCACTTACAACTCTTTGCTTCAGGGTTTATGTAACTTTGGTCGAGAGACGGAAGCTGCAAAAATGCTGATGGATATGGAGTATCTCCGGGCGTGATTACCTTTAATATCTTGGTGAACTCCTTTTGCAAGCAAGGATCCGTAAAAGACGCAGAGCTTGATGTACAACGAAGAGGACTGCATCCAGATGTAATCACTTATAATGCACTAATCGATGGATATTGTTTGCGTGGTGAATTAAAGGAAGCGGGGAAAGTTCTTGGTTACATGATGGAAAGGAATATTGTGCCTGACATGATCACATATAGCAGCCTGATAAATGGATACTGTAAGAAGAAGAGATTCTACAGGGCTATGAATCTTTTTCGGGTTTGATATCGGATGTTATTACTTACAATACGATGTTACAAGGTTTGTTTCAGTCCGGGAATCCTGCAGAGGCTAGAGAACTATTTGACAAGATGCAAGCAAAGGGCCAGGCTCCCGATATATGCACCTATCGTATCTTGTTGCATGGAATGTGCAAAAACTCCCAGTCTGCTGATGCGTTGACTCTCTTCCAGTCGATGGAAAGCAAAGAACTGATGAAAGATGTAATCTTGTATAATATATTGATTGATGGTTGTAGCAAATGTGGGAAGACTAACTTGGCTATGGATCTGTTTGATGAACTTTTATTAAAAGGATTGAAACCAACTGTTAGGACATATACAGTGATGATAAGCGTGTTTTGCCAAGAAGGGTTGTTGGTTAAAGGAAAAGAAATGCTAAGAAAGATGGAAGAGAATGGTTGTTTGCCAAATCGCATCACGTACAGCGTCATTGTTCAAGAATTGTTGAAGAAAAACGAGTGTCAAGAGGCAGAGAATTTTCTGGAAGAAATGATTAATCGAGGTTTTATGCCTGATCATGCTACTTTTGAGAAAATACTACTCGGGATCCCAAACACAGGAAAAGATTCTCGTATGCGAACTATCCTTCAAAAGCTAACAAGTGTAGAAAGAAAAGATGACTCAATACATAATTAAACATCTCGGTCTGTTTCCTGAACTTCCAATTTAGGTGTTCGCTTTCTTGTCTGTTTAAGTTGCATAGTACATGATTATGATAATTTGTTGACTGATTTGTGTTGTTTAAAAGTATCATTATATATACCTCCATATTCAGGATGATTTTCTTGATATTAATTTCACTTCTAATGATTTAGGAAATCAAATGTAGCAATCATTTCATTAGATTTAATTGACTTATTCTTGATAGTTCAGTGGGTTATGTCGATGCATTCATCAGCCTGCTGAATTTGGCATCCTTCTTTTCGTGGTCATCAAATCTCCTTGCTTGTTTGCCTTTTTCTTGTAAACGTTTTCAAGATAATAAAAGAAATTGTCATATATTCAGATGATATCTTGTTGTGTGTAACATTCATTTATGATAATCGACATTTTAGTTGCTGGTTTCTTATTGCTCAATATTAAATAACAAGAGCTGTTTGATATGTAAAACTTGGTTGGATATCTAAGTGCACATGTAATGTTCTTCATTTATGGGAAAAAGTTAAAATTATACTAATTTAGATCTCGAAGACATCTATATAGATGAAAAGATATGCAATATTAAATAATAATTTCATGCATATTTGAATTATTAGTGTTGGAATACAGTATTCACACTTCAAGTCTACAAATATTAGTGTTTTGACATCTTTAGTATACTTGTTCAAATTCCAAATATTCGCTAACTTGTGATTTGATTTTCATCCAAATAGAGTTTAATTAACAAGTACCTTGTTAATTTATAAATTTAAATTCATGACAGGCTCTTCATGTAGCTAATATTGGAGATACGGGATTTAATAAGACATGGTGCAGATTATAAGAAGTCTTCTCCAGTGCTTCACAATTCCCATTTTGCATTGCAAGTTGACAACTCTAACGACCCTTTGCTACTTGTGGAGGTATGTATGCTAACCAAATATTCATCAATAATAAATCAAGAATTAAAAAAAGAAAAAAAAAGTCATCTTGAACGTTTAAACAACTGATATCAAGAACTCTTGATTAAACTAGAGACGGGCGACATAGTTGTATCTGTTACAGATTGTCGACCTTTTGACTGTCTATATGATAGAGATAATCATGATTGTCTCCAAGTCACTGCAAGCTGGGATGAAACCTCAGGTAAACATTTAAGAAATAGTATCAAATATTTGAAAACGCATTAATTAATGAGACTAAGCAGTAAGCATCAATAGTTTTTAATATTCCTTTACATTTAGGAAATTGCTAACATGTTGGCAACAAGAGCACACAAGAACTTGGGAAGACTGCATTCGTAAGAAGTCCATTCTTAGATGCTGCTCAGGCAGCTGGATACACTAGATATGCCGGCGTCTAGCCCGACAATTTGACGGTGATTGTCTCTTTGGTTGAACACAGATTCAACCTTCTTGAATTGTAATGTCAAGTTGTCAACTGCTTTTTCTACATTACGAATACAGTTAAGGTACATCCTCTGCTCTCTGTTTCTTACCAGTTTATTGTCAATATTGGTACTGGTCAAGATGCGTTTTGGGTACAGGTCGGGTCGGTTGGCCCAAAACACTCTTGTCAGGTGTTTTTCTTTTATAAATGATCAATGTGCCAAATATGTTAATTACTGTCTATTAGTTATGTTCATACTTGTCTTGAATCTTGATTTTAAAAGTAAGTCATTTAATTAAAAACTATATATTTGAGAAGATTTACTGGATACCTTTAAGTGAACCCAAAACTGAACAGTAGCGATGTTTACATCATTTTTAGTTAATTATTTGTATTTAACTTCTTGTGTTATCCATTAAGGAAAAGTATGATGAGCACACAGCTTTTACACCCATATCTAAGTAGGAATTTGGAATAGATATATGGATTTAAACATGAGATGTGTATGATATGACATCACTTTCACTTGGGTTTAAATTGTTTCTTTATTTTTGTGTGTATGTGTAGTCTAAATATGATGATGAATCCTACAACAAAAGGAAGTTGATTATTTGGTTCAATGGAAGAGCTTGTGACTTGTGAGATAAAATCATATCATATGCCTTTTATGTCAATGCAAGGTAGGATGTTTTCAACTTTAGAAATGGTAAATTAATAAAATGTACATGTGGATGGATGGCACTCAATTACCATACCACAACATTGAGCCTTAATAAGAATTCATATCATTGGTTGACCTATGCATATGCCCAAACATTGTGGTTTATAAAATAAGTATATAACTTTATATAGTAATCAAGTTTCAATAATGCACTCACTTAGTTTTATTTTTGTTTTTCTTATTATCTTAATGGTAAATTAAGTTTTGAACATGTTCTAATCCTATATCTTTTTACATATGTGTAAATGGAGACCCACTTGTTCTCATTCCTCAAAACCCTTGTATAGAATTTAGGGGGTGTTTGGTACAGAGAATGGAATTGTAGAGAAATGGAATAGAGAAATGGAATTGCAGAGAAAGGGAATTGGTCTGGAGAATGAGAATTGACTGTTCTGTTTGGTAGTACAGAGATTTCAGTAGAGAAATATAGCTGAGAATCATTTCTCTTGTTTGGTACATAGAAAATAAACAGATAATTATATCAACTTTATCATTAGCACAAGTATTTTTTTCATAACAAATATTTATTAAAAAATAAAAAACATATAAAAAGATGCATAAATTCCAACCAAAATATGCATTGATCAAACCAATTCACATACAAAACATAGTTTTTAAGCAAAAAACATCAACCATAGTTAAAACCAAATCACATACAAAACATACTTCAACCATACACAACTATCCCATTGAACCATCGGTATACAACTCGACCATCTCAATTTTCTCTTCTATTGTCAACGCAAGAAAAGAACGTCCTAGATCCACATTTTTACCAATCAAATGAGCTGTTTTGAACCGTTTTTTCGTAGTGATACCTGGTAAAGCTTTCAACTCATCACTAACCTTTTCATAGATTTCACGAGCCTCCATACCTTCTTGGCGCCAGAAATACCAACTGTCTAGATTATTCGTTAACTACAAGACTGTCTATGTATCATTCCAATGTGCCATCCGACTTAAACTTATGGCAAAACAACCACATACATTGTATTACCTGGCTGCCAGTCGGTCTAAGGACAAGTTCCTAAGTCCATATTATTAAAATAAATACGATGGGTCAACAAACAGCAGAATACAGAGCACCAAGAAAACAAAATGATAAAAAGTAGAAGTACATATAACATCTCCCCAATAGCCAAAAAGTCAAAAGACTTCAACACAATAACAAAAACCGGAAACAAAGCAAAGATTGTAAAAAAAAAATAAACGGAAACCTAAACAAACATTCTTCAAATAACCACCACCATAATCCAAACATACGGTTCTAAATCAGCCCTTAATTGCATGAAACCGTCATATGAAACATAATAAAAATGTTTACTTGGGACCAATATCCTTGAGAGCACAGATCTGCTCTTCTCCCATGGCAGACATAACAGTCACAACAAGATCCTTCCCTTCATTGAAACCATCCTTAATCTGCACATGTTTTGTTTTATTTAGTCGTGATTTTGAATATATAACAAATAATTGAAGTCGCATAAACCAAATGTTTTCAACTAACCTGTGTAAGCAGAGTGTCATCGGTTGGAAGCTTGAGGTCATCCTTGGTACCACCACTTTCGGTCAACAAACTCACCTAAACAAGCACCAAATAAGATATCAACATATGCACAGTAACGCTCAACAAAACTTCAAAATAGTAAAATGGGCTTACAAATCCATCCTCAGAGATATCGATGAGCTGGTAATCAGTACGGTTAACATGTGGAACCTACAAACAACGAGAAAGTCACATAAGCGAAAAAGAAAGAAAATTCTATGAAAATAATAAATGAGGGGTATAAAACATACATCACAATTGTGGGAAGATGGAACAATATCTTCAAGTTTCTTGCCATTGAAGATATCAATTGCAACAAAGTGACACTTAGCGTGACCGTGCTTGCCAGTCTTCGAAGTCGAGACTTCAACAACCTTCAAAAAATATTTACACAAGTTTAGCACACGAAACATATATAAACAAGAAAACCATATGATAACTTTAAATTGTTTTCATCTCCGAATTCAGTATCTTTATAAGGTCAAAACCCTAAACCAAAATAAAGGTGGATCAAAACCCTAAACCAAAATCATCCCAAACAGGTGTGCATAAAATCAAAATAACCTATCTGAAACCGGAACAAAAACCAACAGTTTGGTTTTATGTTTTCGTAAAAACCGAACCAGCCCAACTTTATAGATTCTTAATTTTACTTTTAAATTACAAAAATTTATTTGATATTTAGCTCAAATATTTTAGCCCAAATGTAAAATAAATCATTTAGTTAATAATTAACAAAATGATTTAGGCCCAAATTCATTAATTTAAGCCAATTTTCTTTCTCATCCCAACAAGTTTCAAGCTCAAATAGCAAAACCAAAAAAAATCAAAACCAAATGGTTTTCAAAAACTAAAGTTTCGGTTTTTAGTTCAGTTTTAGCACTAAACGAATTCGTGCAGACCCCTACCAAATAAGACCAAAATAATCAGCTCATCGAACGAACATGATTTGTGAGCAATACATCTCATCACAAACATTATCAATCCATAACTTCATCCAAAACTTTGTAACAGTAACTTTAAATCAGTAACATATAAAGTTTATTTCCAAACAACTAACCTTATCAAATCCATATATTACTCTGTTTGCTGCTCGTAAACTATTCACTCGCTCAACAAACAAACACGAACAAGACTTTGTTCAGTTCGATTCGGTTCACTACCAGCCCTAAGTCCATAATAATCATATCAACAAATGAACATAATTTACAACAATAGAGCTATTAACTATTCTTCAATCAATCAAAACCCTATCAAATTAGATCAAAAACATAAAATTTATACTCCAAACAATCAAACTCCTATCAAACAAAACAAAACATAAAATCAATATTCAAACAATCAAAAAACTAACAAATCCATAAACCTAGCATACGAATCAGAGATATTATTATTACAAGTACTATTAACATCATATAATATAAGATCTGAAATTACATATAAATAATAATAATATAAACCTTGCAAGCACGATTCTTAATAACGATGTAACCGTTCTTCCTGATGGACCACCCGGCTTGCTGCGGGAAGGTCTTTGAAGCTCCGGCATCGGCCTTTGACTCAAACTGGATGCTCTTCGTCAGACATGATTCTACAAGTTAGGTTTAAACTAGTAAATTATAAGCAAGATATTTTGATTGATGCTGTTTAATCCAGCAGTAACATAAATCTCTAGGTTAGGTTAAGAAGTTAGTTGATCCAGCAGCAGCGTTAGCCTAATTGCAATTACACATACATATAATATAACAAATCATCACTTTGACATCAGATCTTGGCTAAATTAACAGTTGTGAGCAATTAATCGTGAAATTAGGGCAAAATTAAATAAAATTAAAATTAATAATTACCTGTTGTTGTCTGGCGACTTGTTCTCGAAGCTTTGTTGCCTGTTTCCTGATGGCTTCCATTCACCGGAAAAACAAACTGATGGCTTCCATTCACCGGAAAAACAAGCTTTGTTGCCTGTTTCCTGTTTCCTGATGGCTTCCTGTTGTTGTCCCCCGCTGTGTTCCTGAGTTCTATACACGGAGAGAAAAGAAAGAGTTTGAAAGGAAAAGGAGGAAAATGGGAGAAATGAAATACTGGAAATCCATTTCTCCGCTTTTTGTAGAGAAACAAAATCAGAGAAATGGAAATTACCTCTTTCTTTCATAAACAAACAAGAGAATTCTTTCCAATTTCATTTCTCACCCCTCAATTCCCTCTACCAAACACCCCCTTAGAATCAACAATGTGGAGATCCCACTCCGAGGACCATTCCTCATATACCTGGTCTTCTCCTTCGCCGCCCATGAACCATATGTATATGTGATGCATTAAATCTGGTTTATAAAAACAAAACACAAACTAATTTAGACACGCTAGTTAAATTATGGAAAACACCTATACTATACCATAATGACAAGCGAGTGAACCTACAAAGTGTAGTAAAGCATGATGGAAGTTCGGATATCGAACCTACAAGACACTAACAATACGAAATTAAACTCCGGAAAACAACTTTAAAAGGTTTAAATGATTTGATTACTTTGGTTTTTGAAAAGATGATTTTATTTAACTAAAACTGAAATTGAATTAATGATAAGTTAAAAGGATTAAACTACCAATTAAACGAACTGGCAACTTTTAATGAAATCAAGAACGGGAAAAAAACTACCTAGGTAAGAATCCCATTTGTGAATATTGGACTTCTCTCGGCTATGGAAACTATGATGGAACCGAGATCTAAATATATAACACCCCTAAATAACCTAGTGGATCCCTGATCATTCTCGGGTTTGACTAGTAAGAAACCCTAAGGGATGTATAATGCTCACCGGTTAGTCGAATTACCTCTCAGTTTCTCCAACAACACTAAAGTACCCTAAAAGACATATCACATCTTAGTCTCATTATCACAATACTCCCGAAAGTGCAAGAGGTAATCTATAAACAACTTATAAGACACAAGATAGCAATGAAGGGAAGTACCGGGAAACCTCCTCTCATAGCAATTAATACTAAACACATAACCTCACAAACAAGCTGACTATCTATCACATTTAAGTTTTCTAAATAGATAGAATACAAAACTCTAACAAATTACAAATCAATGTTCTTATGGATTACTACGTCTAGTAAAACCATAAAATAATAGAAACACATGTTAAACAACCTAAACATGTTTCTATAACTGAAAAAGATTCAACAAGAAACATATAGAACATGAATCAATGATAATTCAGAATTAAATACTCTTATAGACAAAATCAATTGCAAATAGGTTGTTTACAATAACATTAGTCCATCATATGAATCCAAAAACTGATAAAAGATTTGAATGTGTATGACGATGAGCTGGAAGTTGCCTCCATTATTGTAAACCTTGTGGTGGTTTCCCCGCTGGAAAACAACATGAGGATTTTTAAAGACAAGTATGTGTTTTTTTGTGTGCGTGTGTGTTTGTATATGCTTAACCTGGTTATGTCTTAAAGTCGTTTATAACAAGGGTTAATGACCGAGTGTGCCTATGGTATTTGGTCCGTTGATATGAAAACAGGTGGTAGACAATGTTCATAACACTGGGTGTTTAGTCTAAGAAGAAGAGTGGATGACGTCTCCATATCTTGAGCTCACACATGTTCCGAACATTCCCAATCTAAATTTGGAGTTTCTCTCTCATGTTCAATTGAATAATACATTTTTATATTTTTGTCATCACAGTTTTCTTTCTATTTTACACACAATAAATCCAACAAATATTAAAAAATAAATAGGTCCCTAAATTTACAAAAATCATTCATTTTTCGGTACTTAGTAAAATTTAAATATGTGTTTGTTAAACTAGTTGAGGATAGAAAAGAGTGGAGGCTAAAATAAAAAATTAAAAACAGCCCGCCTAATCGGAAAAACAACACCATCACCATGGCTATGGCTGCTGCTGGTGGTCACTCGCTGACTTCCGTCCAACTTCCGGCGATCCTCCTCTTCCTCCTTCTCATAACCGTCGTCAACTCCGCCGGAGAGTTGCCTTCTCTGAGTAAACTTCTTTGAGCTTTCAATACTTTCTAGTTATTTAACGAATTAGGTATGATATTTTGGATCTAAATAATTAGGATTTAGAGTAAAGCATACGAGACCTTGAGTATTTCTGCATATTAGTAACTAATTACTGCTTAATTTTGTTTATGTAGTTATCTTTCTTTCTGGTGTTAGGCTGCACAAATCGAATCAAGGGTTTCTAATTTGTGTAGTGAATTTTACTTCTTTTAATCCCTTATTATTCATATAATGTTAGTATCAAATGCATATTGCTTTTAGTCTGTATGTTGGAATTGAACAAGGAATGGGATATGAAAAAAAAAATAAAAAAATGCTGTTTGTTTTGTCTTATGAAATGAAATGAATCATTATTGGAGAAATGATTACTTCCTTTTGCAAATATTTAGGATAAAAATCCAAAATTTTACTTAATTTACCTTTCGTTTTCCAAATGTTAATGAAATTAAGAAAATTTAAAGTTTCGGTGAGATAATATGATGTTTAATATTCATAGTTTTTTACTTCTACAAAATTCAGTATATTATGTAGATGTGTAAACTGGAAATAAAGTTGTATACTTTCCGTCTCTATATACTGATCCATTAAAACTTTATAGTAGCTTTCATAATAAATGCAGTTTTAACGCCTTTTTTTTGGCGTGCGTGTTATTATTAAAGCTCTTAACCCTTTTTGTTTCTGTGCATTTGCAGCCGTTGCAAAGTTTGCTACATTGGAGGTATCCCCAAATCTAGCTGTGGAGAATTCCCCGGGTTCAAGACCCGGATCTCAAGTGGTTTGTGAAAGAGTGGAATTCATTGGCTTACCGAGGCTTACAAATCTCACAAGCTTTTTCTCCTCCATTAAAGTAAAGGTTGTAACCGTAAATTCCACAGCCCGTTCTCCAAGTATTACCGTCTGTTTTCACAGGTGACGCATAAGTTTCAACCCTCTTTGACCTTTGAGATACAATACAACTCCTTTTATAAACCCTTAAAACATATCAGTAATTGTATATTTGTATGTTTAATTATCAGGAATGCATCTCTTGCGGTGGGTATGTGCCCTGAAGGTCAATGGGAGAGACTTACCAACGGGTCATGGGTTAAATCCATGTCCCCATTTGACCACAAGCTCTTGGATATACGTTCAGTGGGCCCAACGGCTGGAACCGTTGAGGTTGTACTGAATGAAGGTCAGTTATGAACTTATGATTCATTAAAATGAAGTAAACCTTCTTCATGTTGCTATATACTAACATTAAACTGAACTTTTGCAGAATTTTATCTGTACCGTGTTGTATTTTTTGTACTGGGAATAATAATGATGACGTTTGCATCCTATTTGAGTAGCTCTTTAGCAACATATTATGGTGGTGCAATGACATTAGGGGTTTTGCTTGTTGTGTTGGTGATCCTGTTTCAGGTAGCTTTGAACTAAATCAAAGCAACTGTTTCATATGGTTATTTTCATATGTGAAAACTTATGCTTAACCATTATTGTTACTTATACTGCAGGGAATGAGGATCCTACCAAGTGGTAGGACGAGTTCACTAGGATTAGTTCTATATGGATCCATTGTGAGTGTCCCGTTTTTTCTTTTTTGCTCACTTGGTATTTTAGATACAGTTATTACTGTTGTTATTAGTGATAACTTTACATAATATTAACCTAGTTTCTCAAGTGTTCCACTAAAGTCACTCAAAGTTTTTTGTTTTTCTAAATTCACTCAACTTTTATTAGGTTTTCCAATCATTGCAATCTTTTTTATAAATGTTAAATATTTTTTTAAAATTTAGTGAGGCAAATGATATATATGAATCTTGGTTACTGTTTAGTGATTATTCTTTCTATTTGACTTAAATTGACAATTATGAAACTTGGTTATTATTTAGTGAATTTTTATTTCACTATTACCTCCTAATTAAAGCTAATTTAATAAATAGTATCACTTATTAGTAACCAAGATTCATATATGTTTCATTTGCCTCACTAAGTTTTAAAAAATATTAGCGTTTATATAAAAAATACGCAGGATTGAAACAACTAATGAAAGTTGAGTGACTTTAGTGTAACACTTGGGAAACTTGGTTATTATTTGGTGAAGTTTTCCCTTATTGTTCTTTTTATTATTTTGTTTTGTAATTTAACTTCATGTAAAGTTGTAAACGTGAAAACATCTTACTTCTGCAGGTTGGAGTGGGATCCTTTCTGTTTAGCTATGTTCCTACATTACTGCACGCTTTACTTGTCGAGATGGGAATCCATGAAGATCTTTACAGTCCCGTATCTAAGTGTTATTTAGTTTTTTGTACATTCTTTCTTTTTATGTTGTGATTATATATAAGGTATATAAACTTTTGCTAATGTACTGCCAGGTGGCAGCATTCCTACTGGTTTTTGTTGTACTGTGTGGGGCGTGGTTAGGATTTTGGGCTGTTCGTAAACTGGTCCTGACTGAAGACGGGTCAATTGATACGGGTGTGGCTCAGTTTGTTGCTTGGTCCATTCGAATAGTAGCCTCTAGTATGATTCTTCAGGTACCCTTACATCATTTTTATCTAACTTTATTAAATTTTAATAAACTTATATCATCTTAAATTCTTAATATTGATGTAATCATTGCAAGAAGCATAATTTAGGATGTTTATGCGTTAAAATGTAATGGGTGACTTGTGTGTATTTTCTTATAGTTAAGGCCCAAACATGCAATACGGGTAATTGGGTAAACCACAAGGACCATTTGTGCAATTAACTTATAGTTTTTATTTTTCAGTGTTCAGTGGATCCGTTGTTGGCAGTTGCAGCATTGGCCTGTGGTGTACTCATTCCATCAGCTGCAAAGTGGCTCCTTAGTTATTATTATGTAGCCAAGTAAGTCTATTTCACAAATAAAGTTTCTATTATTTCAAAATAAATAGGTCAAAATGGGTTGTGTTGACCCGAACACTTTAGCAGTTTTTAACCGTGGTCCTTTTAGCTAAACTTTTTTAGGAATTTTTTCGTCCCTGTGTTTTGGTCATCTTAACCAGTCAAGTCCAAAACTGAAAGTCTGAAACCTTTAACCTTTGAGTCACCATGGTTTCATAACCATTTTTATCTCTAACACTAACTCCGTTAAATAATCTTGTTAATTAGAAGAGCATCTCAGTGATTTTTAATTTTTCTAAACATAACCATTTTTACACACAACATCTTTCGTTTCGATCTCTACGATTTTCAATTCTACAAACCCCATATTTCAATTTAGCGATTATGTTTATTTTTTGGAATAAGTTTGTTATTTTAATTAATTGATCTATTAAACAAGGGTATTTTGGTCGTTTCATAAGAAACTAACATAAGTTAGTGTTAGAGACGGTAATGGTTAAAACATGAAACCATAGTGACTCAAAGGGATAAAGGTTTCATTACTGGACTGAACTAGTTAAAATGGTCGAACCATAAGGACGCAAAAAGTATTAAACTCTTTTTAGTTAACTAACTCGTTAGAGACAGAACATTACCTATACAATTGTTTTTATAAATTATGAACTTAGTAGCATCAAATTTCAAAAATATGTAGAACGCTGCGGGGCAAGCATATAAGATCCCATAATCCCGTTGAAGATTCTTCGTCTTATAATAATAATATGCACGAGGTGAAGCTATCAGACTCGAACACGTTCTACTCTACCTTTCACAACACGCCTGCAAGAAAACAATACTCAAAAGATGAATGGGACAAGTTTACAAAAGAGTCAACCAAGAAAGCATTGGAAAGTCTTGTGTGGTCACCCGATTTCAACAGATGGGCTGTTGCTAATGCTGATAGACTCTCGTTACTTCCCAAGACAGATAATAAACCGAGACGAAAGAGTTGGTTTTCCTGGTCTTGATCGGTTAGTTATTGTAGGTATGGAAAATGCTAATTGTTATTATTGTAAGTTTATAACTAATTATGATGGGTATACATTTTAGTATTATGATTGTTCTATATTAGGATATTGGATTATTGTAGAAATTCTAATTGTTATCATTTGATTATACTGTTGTAGGCTTGTAACAGAAAACTTTTTTTGATATTTTTGTTTTCTAAAACGACTTATTTCAACCTGAGTCCGTTTTGGTGAGACCGGGGATACGTTTTTGACCTGAACCCAGTTTATGTTTTCCATTACTTGAGATTATAGGTCATTTTTCTTAAAGAGCATATATAAGATTTATACAAATTAAATGGAAAATTATTTTAAGGGATGTGGCCCTGTGGTCAAATACAGCTAGAGAGGAAATGGTCAAATACATATAAAGGTTATCCAAGACATTAAAGCTAACAAAAGACAAACTTTAAGATCTCCTTACGTACGTAAGATCGAAGGATGAAAAGATAAATGATTTAATTTCAAATTTCCATCAATCTTGCATTTATCTTGATGATGTTTAGTGGTGCAAATCTGTAATATTAACCTTTGATATAGACGTAGATATAATTTGTTATTGTGTAATAAACTTTTCCTTGTTTATCTTCGTAATCGTCTTCTACTCTTCTTGTTTTAACAATAGTTTGACGAGTCATCAGCTTGGGAACTCAGCAGGAAATCCAAAGGTTGCTTAAAGCCGGCCAGCCAATAGGCGAAAAAGAATAAACCGGTTCCTAACATCTCTCTAGAGAAATAATGTTATACTTACACTATCCTGATGGAAGATATAATATCCATAACTAACTATAATCTATCATAGTTATTAATTAGTGATTTATCAAGTTTTAAATTCATAAAATCCTAATCAAACATGATTACAAATACAAAACCACGAATAGACCAGTCTAGCCTGATCAATACCGGTATATGTAAATATGTAATGGCAAATACTCAGGTTTGTTCACTTTGTTAAACATTGGTACAAAGTAAAGCATCCTTTTAATAGAATTTTAGTCATAACTAAGCTATAAATAGAATTAGGATAAAAAAATAAGCTAAGTTAAGCCATTAGCGAAATAACTTAAATTCAATATTAATAATCAAATATACTTGCATTGATTCAAATCTGTCTAATTATGATTATTAGACTCGAACACGTTCTACTCTACCTTTCACAAAACGACCGCAAGAAAACAATGCTCATAAGATGAATGTGCAACTATGAAATCTTGTATCAATCTGTTTACATAATTAAACAATCTTGCAGTGTAAAGATATAGGAAATCATTGTTGGTGAGAAATGTAATCTGATGAATTTTTCCAAAGCAATATAAAAAATCCATCTCTCACAAATTCATTATTTAAAATTAGTTGAGTTTAAAATATAGGGTTTTTTTTAATATGTGAGCTGTGTACATTCGTACAAATGGAAACATGTACATCACCGTTCAAAAAAGAAAAAAGAACAAGTACTTCATATAAATAGATATCTGTTGAGGACCACATGACATGTAAATAGAAAACTGTGCAACATTAAAAACAACACAAACAAAGACATGGAGTGTTGAGTAATATTTGACCACTTTCCACTTCACTCAAAATAGAGAGAGCACAAAAGAAATTATTACATAATCTTAACATTTATAAAACACTTAAAGAGTGCATCAGTATGGAGTTTTACTAATTACGTTAATTAAATCCGTAGATATATTAAGTCACTAAGATTCAGGATATTGATGATTCATTTGTTCTATATACGTTGCAGTAGTTCGTTAGTGAACAACCTTAGGTTTATACTCTACCGGCCTTCATTAAAAATTAAGGTTACTAATAAGTACGTTATGGCGTTTTAATGAAAGTCACTATTCGGGAAAACATAATTAAGTTATTTTAAAGGTGTAACTGAAATGAAGTTGCCGTATATATAAGTGTAAATCATGTTTTTGGTAGGGGTGTTCGGGTTTTTTAAATTGAGTTTTGAATACGTTGTTATAAGAATCCTACCTGTTTACCGAACCAAATAAGATTTGGATTTATTCGGGTTGGGTTAATAGGCAGTTGCCTAGTTGGCCGGGTTTCTAAGTACAAGTTGCAATGCATGCTGCATAACTTAGGTTAACATAATATTTATTAAATAATATGCACAAAATTTCAAATAAAAACATAATATGATCTTTGTTCTTTAGCTCAAATCCATGCTGAAAATACATATATTAACAAAATATAAGTCAAACAAAATAGGCACAAAACCAAACGATATCTCACATAGACAAAAAAAAAAAAAGCGTCAAATCGTATCAACCGAACCATAGAAACAAAACTTCATGTTCACAACAACAACAACAAAAAACATACGGTGGAAAACTAGACCTTTTTTTTTGTTAATTATGTATGTATATATATTACTAGTTTTTATCCCTCGTATTACGGGGTTGTTTTGTATTATTTGTTCTAATATTTATTTATTTTTTGAATTTATATTTTTTTATTGTATAAAAGTTAATAATATACTTATGGTTTGATAATAAATTGTTTCACAAATAAATAAGATGTTATAATCCGGTTTAAAGGTTATATGGTTTTAATGAGACCCAAGACCCGTTTATTTTTTTTACTATAAAATTGATTTTTTTAATTATAAATAATATTTATGAAAGTTAATAATATACTTATGCTTTGATGAGACTCAAGACCCGTTAATTTTTTTACTACAAAATTAGTTTTTTAATTTAAATATATATATATCTATAATATATATAAATGAAAACATAAAAATCCTACGTATCGCGATGTGGTCGCTCCCCTTTTTTTGGAGTCACCAGATTTGCTTGATTTTTAAATGGAGGCTTCTCATGCATTTGACCCAAATTCATGAGTATTGGTCTTACCAAACCTAGATATTCCTTAAACAGGTTATAACATCTCCATAAATAAAAAAATATTCTCATCAAATTATTGATGTAAAAATCCTATAAAATAGGATATACTAATAAATTAATATCTTATTTATTTAAAAAAGATATATATATTATTTAAATTATAAAACCAATTTGATAGTAAAAAAATAAACGGGTCTTAAGTCTCATCAAACCATAAGTATATTATTAACTTTCATAAATATTATTTATAATTAAAAAACCAATTTTATAGTAAAAGAAATAAACGGGTATTGGGTCTCATCAAAACCATATAGTTTTTAAACCGAGTTATAACATCTCATTTATTTGTCAAACAATTTATTATCAAACTATAAATATATTATTAACTTTCATACAATAAAAAAATATAAATCCAGAAAGTAAATAAATATTAGAACAAATAATATAAAACAACCTCCGTAATACGGGGGATAAAAACTAGTATATATATATATATATATCTTTTAAAATAAATAAGATATTAATTTTTAGTATATCCTATTTTATAGGATTTTTACATCAATAATTTGGTGAGAATAATTTTTTATTTAATGAGATGTTATAACCCGTTTAAGGAATATCTGGGTTTGGTAAGACCCATACCCATGAATCCGGGTCAAATGCATGAGAAGCCTCCATTTAAAAATCAAGCAAATCTGGTAACTCCAAAAAAAGAGGGAGCGACCACATCGCGACACATAGAATTTTTATGTTTTCGTTTATATATATTATAGATGCATTTCTTTTTATGTAAATTTGGGTTAACCCGATTAATTTTATTTAACCCAGTTACCAAACTTAATACTAGCACGTGTTTGATCTTATATGGGTTCGGGTTGTTCAGGTTCCATCTTAATCGGGTCCGGTTCAATATTCGGGTTTGGTTAAACTCCACCAAACTCTAGTTTTTGGATCACACTTATCTTTTAATCAAGTAAACTAGTGCGCACTTTATATTGTCTAATTTCTTCTAAATTAACTTTCAAAAAAAATCCCATGTCACTTAATTGACGTTGCTTGCATACATTTCTTGATAAAAAGATTTAAGCGTTGATTACATACGATCGAGTAGCTAGTAACTGTTAATCCCTACACGTACATTAACATTAAAACTAACTCTAAATAAATGGTTCATCCGCGTACATGTGGTTCTAATAATCCATCTTAGACACTAGTTAATCATTTGTCGGTATCTCACTGATTTGTCGCCAGTTAATCCCTATTTAAATTTTAACCCTATCAATTGCTAGTCCCTATCTTACCACCAGACTAGCGCTTCGTTCTACAACAGTGCACATACTTGTAGTAAACACAAATGATGACATGTATTTTTATATGCTTAAACAACTAGCATGATATGTAATTAATTCAAGGAAATAGAGTTGTAATTATTAAAATGATCAGTACACATCTCCATAGTAAGACTAGATATATACCAAGTACGACCTTAATTAAAACATAAGTTAAACCATTAGCTAGCTAGCTAGGTTAAATACCAACTAATTAATATATATATATATATGCATAGATCGATCAAGTCGCATACAAGTAGTCAGATCCTTCGAGCAGTCAGATCATTCACGATGAGAACAGCACCAAGACTAAAAATCCCAGCCGCAGCCATGTACGGCAGCCACCTCGCAGGATCAAGGATACTTAGAAGCATACTTATACCATTGTACGAGAGACCAGTAAGTGTGACAAGCATTGAGACCCTTAGAAGCAAGGCGAAAACTCTCCGTTTTGATGACAAGAACAAACGCACATGCAACACCGAGGCTATGGAACTAGCTAAGAAGACCGTGTTTAATGTCGAGGGGTGTGTGGTGGCTGAGACGTAGCTCAAGGTTGCGAAGACCATTGCGACTGCTGTAAGGACGCAGCCACCGTGTTTTCCCACATTAGGATAGTCATGTTCTTTGAACAAGTTATCATAGATGCTAGGGTTTGGTGGTGTGGTGGAATTAGACATTTTGTGTTTGTTGTGGCATAAAATGGTGACATGTATGGTGAATATATATAAGATAGTTTGGAAAATGGAAACTTAACCCTAGCTACTTACATTGTACGGAGAAAGAATAAAAGAAAAAGAAAAGGAAGATGTTTGCTTTTGAACAAAAGTAATAATATTATCAAGAGGTATGGACTTGTGGTCTAATGGTATGGTAGGAATGTTTGGATTTTTTTAGTGGAGACTGAACTTCAACCTTCATATGTGTTATTTTTAATTTTCTTGCGAGGTTGTCAGTTTAGATCCTGAGTTCACGCGGGTTTTCGTCCCACCATGTGTTACGTCAGAAAGTTATTCTTTTTTGGCGGCACAACAATTGTCAAGTGGCAGTCAACAGTATGGTTTTCAGGGGCAACACCCAAGTCGAACTCTGAAGTCAGTGTAAGCCCGATTATAACAACATAGTACGTTGTCAGATTGGGAAAACACGGCTCTTGAAGAGTGCGATGGTCCAAACACAGAAAATAAATTCATCGTTTTAAAAAAAAATCAAGAGGTATGGATGTGGAATAAAAAAAAATAAAAAATAAAAATACAATTTTGATATTCACAACAAACTTTTGGCAATAACCGGAGATGACAAGTTTGTGAACTTTTGGACAGGATACCCACAAATGACGTTGTCCAACATCTAAAAATGAAAAGCTCTTAACGTAGCAAATTGATTAATATACACTTTCTGATAACAAAATATCTGTATCTTTATTGTACGTTATAAAAAGCTAATTTATCTAATAAATATATTACAAATGACTTATTTGTCTTTTTTATCTTAAGAAAAATAATAAGTAATAAACAGTTTAATTAATTAATAAAAGATTACTTCAAGTAAGAAAATTAAAGTAGAAAATACATCAGCTTGTCGTTTTTTTTTTTAAAAAAGAAGGAAGACATGAGATTTAATTTGCATGCCATGTGATGCATCTTGCTATTTTCATGAAAATTCTCGAATTAATAAAAAAGATGGCCTGCGTTTGATAGGGAAGTGATGAATGCAAACATAAAGATATCGAATGAAAGACCAACAGGTGGCCTAACACATGTGGCACTTTGCTTTCACCTATTTTCGGGCAAAACGTTTCCATATTTGAGAAAAACAAAAACATACGTGTAGTGTTGTGATGTTGATTTAATTTGTTTGGTCTTTCGATTTGCATATATGAAAGACCCTCATTTCATAACAAAATAAATAAAAAAATTTAACACTTATTTAGTTGTTTATAAAACTAGATGGGTGCCCGCACGATGCAGCGGGTGTTTGAACATGTTTAATCACATACAAATATAAATGTTTATGATTCGGTTAAAATCTTGAAATCGTTTAAATCGGTCATTGGTTTGAACTCTTTTTTCTTTTTCTTTTTTACTTTCGGTTTGTTGGTCGGTTTCAAAATTTTCAAAACGTAGTGAACGGTTGGTTCGCGGTTTATATGGCAACCGGCCATATGAAACCAGAAAAGACTGTAAATTAATGTAGTTGCAATATGATTCCTTTTGTAATCTTTGTTGTTATTGTTTCACGTCCTAGATCTTCCATTAATATTTACCATTTATGTGGCTAAAATTATCATTTTTTATTTATGATCATCTCAAGTATCATATAATGTTAGTTTTTAGTTAAAATTGATGGTACATTTAAATTATTAATTATTTTAAACCAAATTTATTATTAAAGTTTAAACTATGAAACCAAACTGGAACCGGGCCATTAGTAACGATTCGGTTTCAACTTACAATGGCTGAGTTTGGTTTTGGACGACAAAAAATCAGTATTAACGGTTGGACTCACAAGTTTAACTTAAAAACCATCAAAACGACACTGAACATCCCTACGTAACATATTAATTTATTTAAAATGCAAAAATATTACAACAATATCATATCCAAATTAAAGAGAATAAAATGCTCGTTTTTATGGTGCAATTTATTTATAAAAATATTAACGTATGAAAAGGCTATAGTCGTTTAAAAATCATGGGTGAGAAGTTAGTTTACAAGTTAAATTAAAAACATAATATGGTTAAAGATGAGGGACCAAATTGTAAGTTGAATTAATTGTGTTTAAAAGGACATGTTTACCCTTACTAACACATGTACCTCATGCTTTAAGTGTTGTAAATTACTTAAAAATTGGTGTCTTAATTTGCCCTTATTTGGTGTATTATATATAATATAGATATGTTTGAACTTTATTCTCGTAAATATAAGATAAGTTTATCTATCTAATGATATAAGTTTATTTAAGCCGGTATAGTGGAACCAGATTATACATTATGTTTATTGATGATGATTATGAAAACTTTGATATTTTGGATTGGTGGAAGCAAATGGAATCCCAATTCCCCAAGATTGTCATCATGATATGTGATTTACTAACCGTCCAAACTCCTATAGTAGTTTCGAAGACGAGGCTAACACCACAATCATTGGAATCGTGTGTTTGCTTTAAAGATCATTTGGATGAAGCGGAACGTATCCAACATATCTCAAGACTTGAAGGGGAACTCGAAATTGAAGAACCGCTACACGAGGAAGCTAGTAGTAGCGGGTGTCGCACAACTACTATCCGACGGAGAACAAATGTGTGATGAATTGGTATGATCAAGTAGTCTTGAACTGGAAAGATACGAGCCATTAAACAAAGAAGACGATATGGAGAAGGAAGAAGCCGAAGCCCCACCCAAAGATTAAACATTACATGAAGATAATAAACGAACAAATTCCACGTCATGATTATTATATCAAAAAAACATTATACATAAACGAACAAATGCCACAATACAACATTTAATATAATCCTTTTAACAATGCACTCAATTGAAAATAATTTCATGATTATTTAGTCTAACAAATTTGTAAAGACACCAAGACATAATTATAAGTCATTTTCTTATAGACTATAAGATTTAGATAAGATTAAATAGAAAAACATTTTAAAATAGCATCTCCTTTGTCAAGGGAGGTAGAGGATGACAGTCATGACAATATGTCATTTTCAGTTTGAGGAAGTCAACTACATATTAAAGTTATCTAAGACATTAAAGCTAACAAAAGTCAAGCGTAAGATCTCCTTACGTACGTAAGATTGATGGATCAAAAGATAACTTATTAAGATCCGTTGATATATACTTTCCGGCCGTCCCGTCCCCCCTTTCACCTCACCGGAACCCTACCTCCCGGCCGCCGCCACTCTTCCCTCTCACCGGAAAATCCTCCCTTCCACCTCACCTCAGCCACCACACCTCTCTTCCACCACACCTCTGCCACCACACCGGAAAACCCTCTCTTCCACCACCCTCCACAGTCGCCGCCACCGACCCAGCCGGAAAACCGGCTCTCCGCCACCTCACCTCAGCCACCACCACATCTCACCGGGAAACCCTAATCTCCCACCTTCACTCTTCCCTCTCCTCCACCACACCTCAGCCTCCACACCTTCACAGTCGCCGCCAACCGACCCAGCCGGAAAACCGGAAAACCATCCACAGTCGCCGGAAACCCCTCTCCACAGCCGTCACCACTCCACAGTCGCCGGAAAACCCTCTCCTCCACCTTCACTCTTCCCTCTCCACAGTCGCCGCCAACCGACCCAGCCGCCCAGCCTCCCACCCCGCTGCTTTGACCACGATCCACGGCGGCATGGATTCAGAAGAATGGGAACATTCACGTAATCGGAAAGGGAAACGGAATGGTCATCAGACTCAAGGTAATAACAAGGTTTTATCGAAGTTTTTTGTCTCAAATCTTCCCCCAAAGTGTTCTTCGCAAGACTTAAAAGATGTTATGGGTAGCTTTGGTCGTTACGAAGGTTCCTATATAGCTAGGAAGCTGGATAAATGGGGCAAGAGGTTTGCTTTCGTATCGTTTTCCGAGGTGAAAGATGTCAAACGGTTGGGAGATGAGTTATCAGACGTATGGATCGGTTCGTATAAGTTGTTTATTGCGATTGCTCGGTTTGTGGATGGTGAGAATCTTCATAGACCCGATTCTGGTAATAGGAGGAAGACGACTTCGGTTCCTGTTTATAGTCATGCAAAACCTAGTGGTCAAACAAACCCTAGTTCCCAAGGATCCGATAGGAATGGGGTTCCCTATGCATCAGTTGGTAATGGGCGTTCCTTTGTTGATTCTTTGTTAAATCGGAACAAAGTAGATGAGATTAAGGTGGATGATTCGGTGGAACGGTTTTCTCATTGGAAGGGATGTGCTCTTACGGGGAGGGTGGTGAATCTTCACACGTTAACTTCTCTGAAAAACTTGGTTCGGAAGCATGGTTGGAGATCATTAGAGATTAAGTATCTGGGAGGGCTTTCAGTGGTGTTGGTATTCTACGTTAGTGGGGATAGGGATGCCTTCCTGAATGACAAAGACAAATGGTCAGACTGGTTTGAGTTTTTAGAACCTTGGTCCGATAGAACTAGAGTGGAGGAGGGTCGGATCGCCTGGCTCCAAGTTCATGGGGTTCCGGCTCAGTTGGTGTTAGACGAGGTATTCGATTTGATTGGAAGCAGATTTGGCAAGGTGGTTCAATCGGCTTCCTTATCAGGTGAAGAGAACAACTTATCGTATACTCTCATCGGTGTGTTGAGTAAAGAGTGCAAACGGATTGTGGATCGGGTGGACATTAATTGGAGGGGAAAAATTTTTAAAGTGTGGGTGGATGAAGATGTTGGGGAATGGATACCGGAATGTGTAGTAGAGTATGAAGAGGATGATGGTTCCGTTTTACCGGAGGAGGATAAGTGTGATGATAATATCGTGCAGGATGAGTTCCATAATGTGCATCGTGAAGAGGGCGAATGTTCTCAAGCTAATGAGTTTTCTGTCAGGGAACATGCTGTTAATGGGTTGGATGGTTGTGTGAACGATAATTCTAACGTGATGGTCGGTGAATTTTCGAACTCTTATGATCATTCTAATGAGGAGGCGGTCGAGAATGGTAACGTTGATAGTACTATTGTTTCTGTGTTGAAAGGCAAGGGACATAAGAAGTTCAGACGGAAGTCTTTATTTTCTAATCGGAGTGGGGGTAGTGGTTCTAGGGAGCGTCCTAAGAAGAGACCAAGGGAGGATAAAGATATGTTTGATCTTGATAGGTTCATCGGTATTATGCACGTGCCTTCGGATGTTACTAGGGGTATCGAGACAGGTGTTGAAGGAGTGTTCTTAACACCGGATCTTAACAAAGGGATGTCTACTAATACGGAGGTGGTTCGAGACATCGAGGGAGAGACTGCGGAGCCCTCGATGATTGGTAGAGGTATAGATCCGGTGCAACACCAAGGTCCGATTGAGGTGGAGTTGGAGAAGACCATTGAGTTGAGTAAGGCGTTAGGTGTTGAGAATTTGCAAGATTTTGTTTCTAATGTTAAAGAGGTTCTTGTTTCCGAAGGCTATCAAGAAGGTGTTCAATGAATGTTTTTTCTCTGAACATTCGTGGGTTAGGGAGTTCTAGCAAAGCCGATTGGATTCGAGGTCTTCGAGTCCATCATGAGGTTAGTTTTATTGTTTTACAAGAGTCGCAATTTGTTTCCTTGGATTCTGTGGATGTGGGACGGTTTTGGGGTTATGGTGAGTATTCTTTTGATTGGGTTCCTTCGTCTGGAAGGTCGGGTGGGTTATTATCGATCTGGGATTCGCAAGTCTTTCGTATGGAAAGGGTGGTCAAGAATAATAATTGGCTTCTAGTTTCGGGCACTGTGAAAGGAAAGAGTAGCTCGTATCATATTCTCAATGTTTATTCTCCTCAAAATCTAGTTACTAAACGAGCTCTTTGGGGGGAAATTCGTGATTTGATCGAGGAGGGTAATGGGAGGTGGATTGTGGCAGGAGATTTTAACTCGGTTCGGTGTGCTGAGGATAGGCGGAATTCTTTGTTTAATGTGGGTGAGGCCAATGAGTTTAACGATTTCATTGATGATTCGAATCTTCACAAGTACTCCTTGAAAGGGAGGCGTTTTACTTTTGTTGCAGGAAATAAATTAAGCCGTATTGACAGAATCTTCGTTAATTGGGATTTCTTTATGGAATGGCCGTGTGCGGAGTATATTGCTCTCGAAAGGAATAAGCCGGATCATAGTCCGTTGGTTTTGAAAATTGGTTCTTCCAAGAACTATGGTCCCAAACCGTTTAGGTTTTTCAATTCATGGCTTGGTAGAGAGGATTTTGGGACGTTGGTTAAGAAGACGCTTGTTGATGGCTCGTTTCATGGTTCTCCGGGACGCGAGATTGTTGTATAAATTTAAAGCTTTGCGTGATGCCATCACTAGATGGGCGATCGATTGTAAAGCCAAAGAAAAGGAGGAGAGGGTTTTATTGGAGCAAGAGTTGCGTGACTTGGACCAAACCTTGGAGGTCCGGGATTTGTTGGAAGAAGAGACATGGTCTTTAAGCGAAATTAAAAGACGGCTAGGCGAGTTGGATAATCATTATTACCGGGATTTGAAGCAAAAGGCTCGGTGTAATTGGGCGATTCATGGAGACGAAAATTCTCGATTTTTTCACGGTTTTATTAATAAACGTAAAGCTTCAAATTATTTTCCGGGTTTGGAAGTGAATGGGGCGTGGGAAACAAACCCGGTTCTCATTAAAAAGGAAGTTTTGCGATTCTTTGCTGGTAAGTTTAAAGAATCTATTACACATCGGCCTCGGTTGATTGGATATGGGTTTTCGGTCTTGTCTTCGGTGGAGGCGGTTTTTTTGATCAGTGATTTTTCCGTGCATGAGATCAAGAAGGCGGTTTTTGATTGCGGTGGTGACAAAGCTCCTGGGCCGGATGGTTTTAATTTTAGGTTCATTCGGTTTTATTAGGAGTTGTTCGAGAAGGATTTTGTGGATATTCTTGATCATTTTCATAAGGTTAAAAGTTTTTGCTCGGGGGTTGGTTCGTCTTTTATCACCTTAATTCCTAAGGTAAACAATCCGTCTTCTTTGGGGGATTTTAGACCGATAAGTCTCATTGGTTGTATTTTAAAGACTGTGTCGAAGGTGTTAGTGAATCGACTCAAAACGGTTATGAATAAGATTGTCTCAGAGCATCAGTCGGCCTTCTTATCCGGGAGATATATTCTTGATGGCCCTTTGGTGGCTAATGAGGTTATTGCTTGGGCTAAGAAGAGGGAGAGAAGAATTTTTATGTTCAAGATTGACTTCGATAAAGCCTTTGATAATGTGAATTGGGAGTTCTTGTTGTCGGTTCTTTCTCAGATGGGTTTTCCTTCGGTCTGGTGCGATTGGATTAGTGGTATCTTGTTGGCGAGCAGATCGTCTGTTCTTGTTAATGGATCTCCTACATTCGAATTTGGATGTCATAAAGGCATTCGTCAAGGTGACCCGCTATCGCCTTTTCTTTTTATTATTCTGATGGAGGCTTTTTCAGGTATGTTGAAACAAGCCTGTGATATAGTGTTATTTGGAGTAGGGGTAGAAGATGGTGAGATCGATATCCAAGCTGGTTTCATGGGTTGTAAGCCGGGTAGAATCCCGTTTTCTTATCTAGGGATTATGGTTGGCGCTAACATGAATAGGGTGGTTAATTGGGAACCGGTTGTGTCCAAGTTCAAGAAGAGGCTATCTAAATGGAAAGTTAATTCGTTATCTATTGTCGGTCGGTTAACCCTTATTAAATCGGTGCTGGATAGTCTTCCCACTTATTATTTTTCGCTTTTTAAGGCTCCCAAGAAGGTTACCAATGATTTAGAAGCTTTGATGAGAAGGTTCTTATGGGGTGGTTCGGATGAAGTGAGGAAGATGTCATGGGTGGCTTGGGAGGTAGTCACCAAACCTATAAAAGAAGGGGGTTTAGGTATCGCTCGTTTAGAGGTTAATGATCAAGCGCTGATTACTAAATGGCTTGGGAGATTTCTAAATGATCATCACGCGATGTGGAGAAGAGTAGTGTTGTCTATTCACGGGTCCTCGCGCTGTTGGGGGCTTGCTCCGGTTAATAATGGAGTTCCCGGGGTTTGGAGGAATTGTGTTATGTTTTGGAACAAATTTAAGGTTGATGGTGTGGGTTTTAATAGAGTGATCCGGGCCACAGTTAGGAATGGTCGCCAAGTTCGGTTTTGGACGGATTTGTGGTTGGGTTCGGCGCCGATTATGGACAAGTATCCGTCCTTATATGCGGTAGAAAAACATAAAAATGTCTTGTTAGCAGATCGGTTGGTGGTCACTGGATCTTCTCGTCGCATTGTGTGGGATTGGCTTAGAGCTCCTTGCTCCCAACAGGAGGTGATCGAGAAGCAGGAGTTGGAAGATCTCCTTCAAGGGGTGGTGATGGTTGACCGTGAAGATTCATGGTCTTGGGCGGTTGGTAGCTGCAAAGAGTTCGAGGTTTCGGCGATTAAAAGATGGATGGTGCGGTCCGTGGTGGATGCTGGGAGTTCCAGTTTCCAATGGAGCGATTGGGTCCCGAAAAAATGTAATATTTTTATGTGGAGGGCCGTTCTGGATAGTCTTCCAACCAAGCAGGCTTTAGCTAGACGTCATTTGCATTGTGATGATCATAGTTGCGCTTTATGTGAGAGTAATGAGGAATCGCTCGAGCACTTGTTAACCGGGTGTTTCATTTCTATGGCCGTTTGGAATGCGATTGGTTCATGGTGCAACATCCCTAGATCTTTTGTTTTTCATGTCAATGATTTGGTGGAAGTGCATAAGGTTTGTGGTGCGTCGGGGAATAAGAGATTGATTATTCATGGAATTGTCATCATTACTTGTTGGAGGATTTGGCGGGCTAGGAATGAAAAGATTTTTTCGGACAAGAACACTAAGGTGGCAGAAATGGTTGCGGATATAAAATCTTTGGGTTTTCTTTGGTACAAAAATAGATCTAAGATAGGGGTAGTGGATTGGAAAAGTTGGTGTTTATTTGATGTAACGTGATTGTTGGTTTTGGTTTTTGGATTTCAGCGTCTTTCTCCGTCTTGGTGATAGTCGTTGGTTATGTTTTTTTTTAATGAAAGTCAATTTTCAAAAAAAAAAAAAGATAACTTATTAATTTCAAATTTCCATCAATCTTGTATTTATCTGGATGTTTTTAGTTTTGCAAATCGGTATTGAGTTTGAAAAATGTTTATTGGCTTTTTCAAAAAACCATTTTGAAAAGTCATGATTTGAGGCTCAAGCCCGGCTCCGTAATAGCAAAAAAAATTTCGGGCCAAACGCGAAACTATTTTTGGGCCTTAATTAGAAAGGAGTAGTTTGTTGGTTTAAACAATTAAATTTTTATATATGTTTACTTGGTTATAATTTGGGTTGTGTAAAAAATTTTTGTATAAAAAAAAATTTAAATATGTCTCAAATGAGACTTGAACCCATAACCTTTTGGTTGAGAGTAATACCCATTTGTCACTAAACCAAGCTATTAATTATGTAATTAAGTTTAAACATTAAATATACATATTGTTTATAATAAAAATAAAAATAATTTTTTAAAAAACAAATTCCGGGCCTAACGGGATGTCGGGCCTGTGGCCGTCGACCACCGCGCCACCCCTATGGGCAGGCTTTTAAAAAACTGTTTTTTAACAATTTCAAAATGCTAATATAAGAAAGTTTTTTGTGATTGTCAAACACATTTAAACTTACTGGAATTTTGAAATTACTAGTAAGCCAATGAACATTTTTCAAACTCAATCCCAAACATAGTGCGGATATATATGATTAGGTACATTGTGTCATAAACTATTCCTTCTTGTTTATCTTCTGTCACGCCCCCATTCTAGGCCTAGGCGTGTGAACCATAGTTGGTACCATATTTGTAAATAAATCAGAGTTACGGGTTTTAGCGGAAGACTTTATAAAAACAAAGGATCGGTATTATAAATATTTACAATACAAAAGACGAGACGAAAGTCTCGATTAGTTTTACTTGTTTTATAAGTTTTACAAAACCACCAAGTTTTAATATTTACACAAAACTATCCGAGCCATCGGATTCTTGAGCTTCTTCGACATCACGAGCTCTAATCTTGATTACCTGCAAAATGTTATTAAAATACGTCAGCAACGAATGCTGGTGAATAAGCTGACGCTAAAAATATTTTCTTTACTTAATCACCCCTCGAGACCACGTAAGTCTCGGCCCATCTTGGCTTAGGAATAATCAAGTTAAAACAATCATCATAAACTCGAGTCTCAGCACTAGGTCACCTCAGCGAAACACCGCAGCGTTTATGACATAACTTAGGTACCATAAATATACACATGGCCATTCCTCACTCGGACGTAACTTAGGTCCGGCCCAACGTGGCTGGAGGTCGTGACCAAGCGTGGTGCGATGTGCCCACAACGTTCCACATATGTAAGGATCCAGACAAACGTATACCATAGCCTGAGGGCTGGCTTATACTCTTATTTATAATGTTTATAGACACACGTAGCCTCATGTAAAGTTTTACACATAACATGTTTGTTTGTTTGAAAACAAGATTATAAAAGTGGGGCGTATTCACCTTTTCAATGGGATCGGCTTCCAACACCATCCGTTAGTCTTTCCTTCGCTATTTCGCACCAATAGTACGAGTATAACATTCATTAGTCGGATGCACGATCCGGCTTAAACCTTTAGTCTTATCATCTCGATGAACCTTTAGTTCATTATTTCTTTTACTTTAAAACCTTTAGTTATAAAGTAATCTTTATAAACCTTTAGTTTATATTTGAAAACCCGACGTTTCTTTTTCTTTTAAAAAATGTATTTTTTTTATTATTTAAGTATATTCATAATACTTAAATGATATATTCTATAACAAAAGGTGGTCAGAAATGTTTTCCTGAAAATAAAAAACTTTCATTTTTTGAAGTCAAATTCACATCCATATAAAATCATAGCTTCACGAGTCTTCAGCTTTAGAGTATATTATTAAATAGTAAACTGAAGAGGTAGGTCCCAGCAGAGCCCAGTTGGACCCACAAGACTCACCTTGAAGAGGGACGTCTGCGCAACGACCAACTGGATCCGCAGGACCCACCATGCTCAGAGACGTGACGTCCTTACGCGCAGTACGCAAGCTGTTCCCGCAGGAAATGCCTCCCAATGGTGAAGTACTCCGCCTGTTCCCGCAGCTGCGGATACAAGCCATCAGGGAAGGCCACCCGCGCAGCAAGGCTACACGCACAAGGCACTTAGCTCTCAATAATTCAGTAGTCACCTGAAGGAATGAGCAAAGCCGGGAACAATCCCGCACAAAGGCGGGAGGGGGAATACTCCCGCCCAAATGAGCCAGTCCGTACGATACTGGAAGATCTTTTGTACTGTACCTGACGAGGTATGGGCAAAAGATTTGACCAGAGATACGACAGCCCATTGACAACAGTATGGCGAGCAGCATGCTCTTGTACTGTATGTCACTATTAGCCGCTACCTACTCACCAACTCCTGTCATACCACGTGCGTAGTCTGCAGTTGGTGGAAAAGGAATAGTACACAGCAGGCCTGGTCACTGTCAGCCGCTGCCTACCCACCAACTGCCAGCATGGCACGTGCGTAGGCCACAGTTGGTAGAACAGGAATACTATTCAGCCGGCTATACCCTCTTGGAAACCTACCTTCGGCTATAAATACCCCAAATGGTATGATCATCTCATCTTATCTTGTATCTTACATCTTATACCTGATATCTGCTCTAGCAATCTCTTAATATACACTTATATTCAAGAGCAATCTAGTCTGATTCTCACGCCGGAGGGTGGTCACAAGGAGGTACCCCCCCTTCTCAGTGACGAGCTCACGGTGTCTGTTTTGCAGGTTATCAGAAGAACCATCTTTGCCGGGTCTAACCCCTCGTGGGAAACATCTATTTAACCCCCAGATTATCCGTAATCTGCCGGGGTAGCTTAGTGTTTCTTCATTGGCGCCATCCGTGCATAAAAGCTAGAACTTCATTTCTTTTCAGTTTTTTCAAACTTCTGGAAAGATGGTTAAAGAAACTCCGGTAACCACAACCCCAGCTACTGGGGGGAATACCGGCGACTACACAGTTTTTACGAACACTACCCCAGTTACCCAAGCTGGGGCAAGTGCAGTAAATAATCGCTCACTGGGATTCACCGATACCCAGTTAGAGAGACAACGAACGAGGCTCCCCCGCCAAACACTCGATGAAGTTAAAGCGTGGGCGGAAGCACGTCAAAAAGAATTCCAAGCCGAGTTGGATGAACGCTTACGTTCACTCCAACAGCCTGAGGAATTCGGAGAGTACTTGGACAATGATTCGGAGGAATCCGATAGTGACGCAAACCCTCGTCATAGGGCGAAAGGGAAGCGTAAGGAAACGGACTACCAACCGAGAAGGCGTTTTGGAGAAACTTTCAAACCAAAAAACGCAGGGGGAAACCCACGTGACTTCTCCAAAACATTTACACCAACTGCTGCAAAGGCGGGAACGTCCAAATTTGCAAGGGACATTGCGGAAGCAATCGTCCCGAAAAGTGCCAAACAGATGTCCAACATCGGCACTTACGATGGTATATCTGATCCAGACGATCATTTGAACAGGTTCATAGCGGGGGCAACCGTCAGTAGTTGGACGGAACCTACGTGGTGTTACATGTTCCAAATGACGCTTGTTGGGGCAGCTAGAGCGTGGTTCGATCGTCTACCGGTCCACCACATCTACGATTGGGAAGACTTCCAGCAAAAATTTAGCCAACACTTCAGCCAACAAAGAAAGTATACCGAAGAGCAATGGACAATCCTCAAATGCATTCGAGAGGAAGATGAATCTTTGCCAGACTTCATCACTCGCTTCAACTCAAAGAAGCTAAGTCTGGGTAATATTAGCGAAGATCTTGTTCGCGCTGCTTTCATCCAGGGCGCAAACGACCCAGAGCTCATCCGCACCTTAACGGGTAAAGATGGCATGCCATCCACATGGGATGCCATCATGACAGCAGCTAAACGCTTTGCGGAAACGGAGAAGCAACTGGGTAGAGATCTCCCCCAGAGCACAAACCTCTACACCCAGAAAACAAGAGAAGACAACGTCCTTACCGCCCGACTAAACAAAAAGCGGAAGCTAGGCATTTGGCAGTCAAGGGTAAACTTTGACACCTCATCCGGCTTGCAACATCGGTTAGGCGGAAGGGATAACGTACAGTCGAACCAGAACTCCAGATGGACGCCACTCACCAAAAGCGTCACCGAGATATTCGCTACTGAGGAGCTCCCATGGCCAAAGGCTCCAATAATCCGACATCGTCACAATGCTGATCGGAGCAAATACTGTGACTTTCACAGGACAAAAGGCCACAACACTGAAGAATGCACAGACGTAAAGGACATCGTCGAAGCATTTGTCAGAGATGGGACGCTCGAACACCTCGTGGCGTAACGAACGCTGAGCAGGCTGATGCGTGTAGAACCCCAGCTGGGGAAAACACGAATAAAATTGCAGCTTCAATGCCGGAGACTACATACTGCGTAAACAACGAGATCCCGAACCAGGTGCATATCGGCTCGATGGCACTCCCATCCCAACAACATGGAAGGGAGCTCAATTACACAGTTCGCATGTAGATCAATTCCAAATTTGTAAAGAAAAGGCCCAGAGCCACTTCTAATGGAAATGATTCTCCTTAGAACATCGACGCTGATGATTTTACATTTATAATTATGAACTTTCCACACGAATATGCCGGTTTTCACCGCATAATTACGTGGAAAGTCGTTGCGTGGGGAAGGCGGCAAAACCCGAATAAACCCAAAAAACAGTAAACCTTCACGCAGGTCAGTTAAAGGTAAAGTTCAGACATCCCACTAAATGAAAGTGCCGGTCTATCCGCACGAATCATGATAGAGGAAACTGAACACTAACCTATTAACAACCGCGCGGCGAACGGTTAATTAATTCGACACTGATGCCGGTACTCACCGCATAATTACGTGGAAAGTCGTTGCGTGGGGAAGGCGGCAAAACCCGCATAAACCCAAAAAACGGTAAACCTTCACGCAGGTCAGTCATAGGTAAACTTTGGTCATCCCACTAAATGAAAGTGCTGGTCCTAACCGCACAAATCATGAGAGGAAACCGAACCTATTGACAACCGCGCGTCGAGAGGTTAACTTATTCTAAACACTTAGAAAATTTCAAAGGAAAAGATGAGGAAAACTTCCACGCAGGTCAGATATAGGTAAAGTTTAGCCATCCTACTAAGTGCAAGTGACGGTTTTATCCGCACAATCATGAAAGAGGACGCAAAACTTTAACTTATTATCTACCACGTTGAAAAGTTAAATTATCTAAGTACTAAAGAAATTGCTAAGTTAAATCGGAATATGCGTGAAATAAACAAGGCAAGGGATTGGCAAATAATCTTTATTCCATCGAAATTCAATTATTACAAAGATTGCTGGGTACATACCCGCATACAAAAGAAGCTATACAAAAATGAAAATCTACTCTAATGGTGGAAAGGGATCTTCAAGATCAAGCCTCAGGACCACTACCACTTGGACCCGCACCATCAACAGAGTGTGGCGGTTCAAGGAAAGCTTTAAGGATAGCTAGCCCATCATCAGCAGCGGCAACTTCGTTTACCTTCTCCACCACCGGATGCGGGAAGGCGGCATACTGATTCACCGCTTGGTCGTATAAAGCTTCAGTATCCACATCAAATAAAGGGAAGTTGGAAGGCGGGATGCCTTTCTCAACGAACCCTAGACCAAGCAGGAAGCCGGCCTTTTCCCCATCCTCATGAGAAGCGTTGAGGGCTGCGCTCATAGCATCGTCATAAGACGTATCCGTGAAGACCCGATGCACAACCTACAAGAAAAAATACAAGTATCAAAACCTTTTCTATTTACAAAGAAAAGCGTAAAGACATTATGAAGTTAAGCTTACCTGAGACAACGCTTCTCGAAGAAGCCATTCCTTGGTAACCAGAGCTTCCTGGAGGGCAGCTTGAGCTTGGGTACGGGCGCGTTCGGCTTCACTTTTGTTGAGGTTGGCAAGCAACACTTCTTTAGCCGCAGCCTCTTCAACGCCCTTTAGCTTCCGCTTAGTCTGGTCAAGCACCCCCCTCTGGTCCAGGATCTCTTGGAGCTTCTTCGCGTCTTCCATCGCCAAGGCATCATGAGCCTGTTGGAGCGCCTCTAGTTTGGCTTTAAGTTCCTCATTCTCGAGGCGTAGAGGCTCAGCAACAGCTTCAGCCTTGGTGGCCCTTTCAGTTGCGTTCCGAGCAGTTTCCTTAGCCACCCGAAGCTGTTCGTTAACAGCTTGGGCAGCCTTGGAACGGGCCTCGAGACGGGCCTGAACTTCAACTTCAAGGGCCTTGAACGCCTTATCCTTCTCCGCAGCAGTCGCGGAGAGCCTCCTATTCTCCTCCCGGACAGCCCGCGCCTGAGCTACTTCTTGGATACGAGCTGCTTTTAACTTGTTGTTTTCACGACAAAGCAGCTCGACGCGAGGCTACATCCGGGCCAGGAGAACCCGAAGCTCATTGGTTAGCCTACCCTCCTGGTAGCTAGCCATGGCTTCCCCCAACGCACCACTGGAAGCTGCGTGACGAGCCCACTCCACGCACTCCACAGGTGTGCGAAGGGTTGTTCCTCGGCGGATGTTCCATCGTGGAACATACACTTCATTGGAATCCGACACTGCAAAAAACAAAAAGCAGTTAGGAAAAGATGATATAAAAAAAAAAAAAAAGAGGCCAAAAGAACCCTACGCATGTAACACCCCGACCGATGGCGGATTATACATCGGGGCGCCACGTATTGTTTCATTACTCGCGACACTATTTGGGTGTCAATATTTAATAAATACATTTCCTTGCGCACGCGCAGAACATGACATAAAGTAACATAAATCATATCATAACTTAAAATATTCAAATAACATAAACTTGTCTTGTTACATTTTAAACTAGGTCCAAAAGAAAAGAAAACATCCTATGTGTCCTCAAGCTTCCAGAAACAGCTACAGCAAACCTGAACATGAGTTAAAATAAAACGTCAACACTTGCGTGTCGGTGAGAAATCAAGTTTAATAGATATAAATAGATAATGTCTGCGCGCATCATGTGTATAACTGGTGTTCAACAAGGGTGTAATCAGATTGTGATCAAGCCTTAGATCATAGCTCATAGTTCAATCCGTGCTCCCAATTGAGCACAAAAACAAGAAAACTGTGCAAGTGTAAACAAAAGAGAAATCATAAACGATAGTTCTCCCGTGTTCATCTAATGGATCCATGAAAACTGCGGAATAGGCCGACAAGACGGTTAATGATCCACACATACAAATAAACAGCGAAGTCTACGTCCATAACACATGGGGTTTTGCGCGACAAAAGTTCATAAACAAGTTTAAGACTCAAGTTTGTACGAACACATGAACATCCCAAAACATTAAAAATAAAAAGGGATTAGATACGAGATTACTCACATGTAAACGGTGCGTTGAAAGATAAAGCAAGAACCAACTTTTAAACAAGCACAAGTTAACCTATAAATAAGAGGTTATTGGTTTAACGATTGGTTTATATGTCTTGAATATACGTAAGTTACTTAAACAAAATATATATATTTACCGAGATCTGGGCAGAACAGAAGAGAAGACGGAGGCAAGAGAGTGGAGGCGGCTGAGGAACAACGGCAGAGAGCAAAGGGAGGGAGATATGGGGAGTGTTTAAGTGTAGTGTGTGTAGTGTTAAGAAAATAGCTTAATTTATAGGCAAACCCTAGGGAACAAAATCCCTTGGAAAGAGGAAAAGATCTCAACAAATCAAGCAAAAGATATCAAAAAGCACAAGAAAACAAAAGCAAAAGATATGGAAAGATATGCCGGCAGCTACAGGGGAACAGGAAAAAGGGCTGACAGGTTACAGAATAAAGCAAGGGAGGTGTCAGAGAAAATACTGTTCAAGACATGCAAAAGAAGATTTCAAAAGATTATGTCAGTCACTTTTTCTGTCAACCAATAGGGTTGGTGCGCATGCTGCGCCGAAAGTGGCTTTTCGGACAGATGTCGGAACTGACCTAAAGAGCTCAAACAAAAGATAAGATATCACAAAAGAATACAGGCTGACCCAAACAGAAGAAAAGACTTAAGGTTTAGCGCGAGAAGATACGAGCGCACGCGCGAGGGCGAAGGCAGACAGAACAAGCCTTAGCGCGTCGCGGGAAGAACTAAAATCCTTAGCGCGTCGCGGGAAGAACTAAAATCCTTAGCGCGCCGCGGGAAGAACTACCATTCTTAGCGCGCCGCGGGAAGAACTACCGTTCTTAGCGCGCTGCGAGAAGAACTACTTTTCTTAGCGCGCTGCGAGAAGAACTGAAATTCTTAGCGCGTCGCGGGAACAGCCGGTCTTCACGCAGGCTTCCTTGTAAGGAGTCTGGCGCGTGGAGCTGCGCAGACATCCTTAGGCGGGAAGAACCAAAGGACAAGCAAAGAGTTAAGAGAAAAAGGGGTTCAAGGCTCAAGGATTAAGCAAAGGGGCGGGACGGCGACAAGAGAGAGAAAGAGAGGCGGGACGGCGGAAAGGAAATTATTATTATTAGTAAGTAATATAAAAATAATATGTATATATATAATTTATTTAATGTTAAATTTATAAAGATTAATAAACAAATTTTAAATCATAAAAAGAATCGGATTCGAAAACGGGTACCTGGGTCGGGTCGGATCGGGCAGTTGTCACAGTCTCCCCTACTTTAAGAAATTTCGTCCCGAAATTTATCTCGAAGTAGGTTGCGCAGAGAAAAGGTGCGGGTACTTGATCTTCATCTGATCTTCCCTTTCCCAAGTGAACTCGGCTCCGCGCTTGGACTGCCAACGAACTTTAACAATAGGGATGCGACTGCGCTTGGTTTGCTTTACCTCGCGATCCATAATCTCAACAGGCTTCTCAACGAAGTGCATAGACTCATCAACTTGAACTTCATCAAGTGGTATGTGAAGGTTCTCGTCAGCTAAACATTTCTTGAGATTTGATACATGGAAAGTTGGATGCACATTGCTGAGCGCGGGCGGCAGGTCAAGCTTGTAGGCAGCTTTTCCCACCCTCGCAAGAATCTTGAATGGACCAACATAACGAGGTGCAAGCTTACCTTTCTTCCCAAAGCGAACAACACCCTTCCAGGGCGACACTTTGAGGAGAACAAGATCACCAACTTGAAATTCGAGAGGCTTCCGCCTGCGATCTGCGTAACTCTTATGTCGGCTTCTGGCAGTCAGCAGATGATCACGGATCTTGGCGATTTTATCGGTTGTCTCTTGAACTAGTTCGGGTCCTGTGATTTGAACTTCACCCACTTCGTTCCAACAAATCGGTGAACGGCACTTTCGACCGTAAAGTGCTTCAAATGGGGCCATACCGATGCTGGAATGATAGCTGTTATTATAAGAGAACTCGATCAGAGGTAGGTGTGAATCCCAGTTACCTCCAAAATCAAGAACACAAGATCGAAGCATATCCTCAAGGGTTTGAATGGTTCGCTCAGACTGTCCGTCAGTTTGAGGATGATATGCAGTACTCATGTCCAAACGAGTTCCTAACGCAGATTGGAGAGATTTCCAAAAGCGAGATATAAAACGGCCATCGCGATCGGATATGATGCTCAAAGGAGTATCATGACGGCAGACAATTTCCTTGACATATAGATGCGCAAATTGTTCAACACGGTAGGTTTCACGAATGGGCAGAAAGTGGGCAGACTTGGTCAATCGATCCACTATTACCCAAATGCTATCATGTTTGCTTGCGGTCAAGGGTAACTTGGTGATAAAGTCCATTGCTACACTTTCCCATTTCCACGTAGGAATTTCAGGTTGTTCGAGCAAACCAGATGGGCGTTGATGTTCAGCTTTTACCTTAGAACAAGTTAGGCATTTAGCTACGAACACAGCAATATCCTTTTTCATACCAGGCCACCAAAAAGAAAGGCGCAAATCTTTATACATTTTGTCAGCACCAGGATGAACGGAATACCGAGACTTGTGCGCTTCACTCAGTATGACAGAGCGAAGATTCTCATCATTGGGGATCCAGATGCGATTGAGATAACAGAGAATTCCACTCAGATTAGGGACAAAATGCGCTTCCGCGCCACACGCTAACTCGGCGCGAAGATTGCCATTGCTGATGGATGCGCGCTGCGCGTCACGAATGCGTGATTCAAGATTGCTTTGAATCGGCGCGAAGTGAAGCTGCGTGCGCGGCAAGATGCAGTTAAGTTGACTGGGTTTGCGGCTGAGCGCATCGGCTACCACATTAGCCTTTCCAGGGTGATATCGGATCTCACAATCGTAATCGCTGATGAGTTCGTTCCATCGACGTTGTCTCACGTTAAGTTCCTTTTGATCAAAAATATGCTGAAGGCTTTTATGGTCGGTGTAAAGGATACACTTAGTCCCATAGAGGTAGTGTCTCCAGATTTTCAAGGCAAATACAACTGCACCAAGTTCGAGATCGTGAGTCGTATAATTCTTTTCGTGAATCTTGAGTTGCCTTGACGCGTAAGCGATAACCTTGCCTCGTTGCATAAGTACACAACCGAGACCTTGGTTGGAGGCATCACAATACACGACAAAATCATCATTACCCTCTGGTAAAGTTAGAACAGGAGCTTCGCACAACAAATGCTTAAGCTTCAGAAAGGCTTCTTCTTGCTTCGAGCCCCAAATATACGGTTTGCCTTTGTGCGTTAAAGCTGTTAAAGGCAAGGCGATTTTTGAGAAGTTCGCAATGAATCGCCGGTAGTAACCAGCTAAGCCCAAAAAGGAACGGATTTCGGTAGGAGTGGATGGCGTAATCCAGTTCTTGATTGCTTCAATCTTGGATGGGTCGACATGAATACCCATCTTGTTTACAACATGACCAAGAAACTGTACTTCATCCGACCAAAACTCACACTTGGAGAGTTTGGCAAAGAGTTGCTCGGTTCGAAGCTTTTGCAACACCAACCGAAGATGTTGCTCATGCTCGGCCTTGGTTTTAGAATACACCAGAACATCATCGATGAACACGATCACGAATTTATCCAAGAAAGGCCTACACACCCGATTCATTAGATCCATGAAAACGGCGGGTGCGTTGGTTAAACCGAAGGACATGACCAAGAATTCAAAATGGCCATAGCGGGTTCGAAAAGCAGTCTTGGGAATATCCTCTTCGCGGATACGCAACTGGTGATAGCCAGAACGGAGATCGATCTTGGAGAAACAAGAGGCACATTGGAGTTGATCAAAGAGGTCGTCAATACGCGGTAAGGGATACCGGTTCTTAATGGTGAGCTTGTTCAGCTCGCGGTAATCAATACACATGCGAAACGTACCATCTTTCTTTTTAACGAACAACACCGGAGCACCCCAGGGCGAAGAGCTAGGGCGAATGAATCCTTTAGCGGTCAACTCTTGAAGTTGACTTGCCAATTCTTGCATTTCAGCGGGTGCAAGACGATAAGGAGATTTGGCTACGGGGGAAGCACCAGGGACAAGATCAACACGAAACTCGACTTCCCGAGCGGGAGGTAAACCAGAAAGATCATCGGGAAAGACTTCAGGAAAGTCACGCACGATGGGGATTTCAGAAAGTTTCTTCTTTCCTTCATCGGGTTTGACCACATGGGCTAAGAATGCAACACATTTCTTCCGCAAAAGTCTTCGAGCATCAGCGCATGACATAAGTTTAAGACCGTTGGATGGTTTCTCGCCGTAGATATGCAGATCACCATTTTCTCGAGGAATGCGAATCATCTTTTTGGCGCAAATAACTTCGGCGCTATTTTGCGAGAGCCAGTCCATTCCAATAATAACATCAAAGCTTCCAAGCGGCATAGGAATGAGGTCGATTAGAAAATCGTGTTCGTTAAGGTTAAGCGTGCAATCTTTGATCACGGAGTTTATTAAAATAGTTTCACCATCAGCCAATTCAACTGAAAAGTTTTCGCTCAAGTTTATGCGCGGTCGCGCAAGTTTCTGCTCAAATGCGCGAGAAATAAAACTTCTATCGGCGCCAGTATCAAAAAGTATAGATGCATATTGTCCGTTAAGTAAGAATGTACCATTAACCACGTCATTATTCGCTTGCGCTTGGTGCGCGGTTATATTAAAAGCTCGTCCGCGCGTCACTTGGTTCGAGATTTGGTTAACTGGGTTCGCTTGCGTAATCTGAACTTGTAGTCTCGGGCACGCGTTCCGGAAATGACTGGGATCACCGCAGTTATAGCACGACCTGGGTCGTGGATTAGGGTATGTTGGTTGTGGGTTTAGCGGGTAAGTTGGTGGTGTTTGCGCGATTGGGTTGGTGGGAAGGACTCTACAGTTCTCAGCAGTGTGACCAGTACGGCCACATCGGTTACATTGTCGACACGGGACTTGAGTTGGATGGTGAAGTCTACAGGTTGGGCAAAAGGGTTGGTTTCCTGTGTAGGGTTTCTTAGTTGGCGGGGCAGGGAGTGCTGGATTGGTTAAGGCATAGTTGAGGACTACAGGAGGTGTTGGGTAGGTCGACTGTGGGTTAGGCGCGTAAACTGGAGGTTGGTAGGTGGGTTGCTGGACAATGGGCGGGTTGGTAAGCGCATAGGCTTTGCGCCTGCGCTTGAGGTTGTTACGGTTTGAGGGTTCTGGCTTGGTTTCTATTGGTTCTGGGACAGTCTTGGTGGGTTTGGTCTTCTCAGCTCCCCGCAGGAACAGGGTTCCTGCCCTGACATGGTTGTCGCTGAGCACAGCGGCCAACTCGATGGCGTCAGAGAGGGTTAGTGGGTTCCTGGCCCATACAGAATCTTGGATTTCCATGGGGAGACCCCCAAGGAACTTCTCGATGGCTCGGCGGGAAGGGGTAACTAGGTGCGGGACAAGCAAACTTAGTTCATGGAAGCGCGTCGCGTACTCGCGCGCTTCGCCACTGTACTGCTTCAAGTTCCAAAATTCTTCCTCAAGGCGCTTTATTTCGTTGGGAGGGCAGAATTCTCTCGTCAAGAGTTCCTTGAATTCCTCCCAGGGCATGCTAGAAGCAGCCTCTGCGCCACGCGCATGAGCTACTCCGTTCCACCAAGTAAGCGCCCTTGATTCTAGGACACTTGAGGCGTATAAGGTTCGTCGGTCTGGAGGGCATTGGGTATGGAGGAAAGTGTTTTCAATTTTCTCGAGCCACTGGAGCATTACGGTGGCTCCTTCAAGTCCGGTGAATTTCGGAGGGTTACCCGCATTGAAGGATTTAATATTGTATCCGGAGGGGTTGGTATTAGTTTGGTTTAAGGCTTGGGCTATTGTGGCGGCCATTTCCTGGGAACGTTGCTGTCTACGCCTGCGCGAGGCTTCTCTCCTCTGATGACGGCGAGATAGCGGAGGCATTCTATAAAAGTTTTAATTTTTGTTAATATCTTGGTATGGGAAATCGTTTTAGCGCAAAATATATCGTCGTAAAGCTTGTTTCACGGAGTTAAATGCTATCAAATTTTGAAGTAAAATATAAATTTAAATGCAAACTTAATACAGGTAATAAATTCGAATTGAAAATCGACCATTCATGCATCACCATGACTTTCCGAATTCTCAATTTAAAATATACGAGTAAATGAGCATTGAAGGTTGACCATTCATGTATCACCATGACTTTTCAAATCTTCAATTTAAAATATCGAGTAAATGAATATTGGAGATTGACAATTCATGTATCACCATGACTTTTCAAACCTTCAATTTAAAACATAAAGTTAATGGTAATTGAAAATCAACTATTCATGTACCACCATGACTTCTCGGATTTTCAATCTCCACAACAAGCGAATATGCAAGTAAAGAAATAAATTGAAATTTAATAAAAATCGAAAGATCGCGAATAAAACATGAAATCAAGTGCTGCGTATGCGCCAGCATATTTTATAAATATCAAGTAAATAACAATTAGCGCGCGAACATGAGATATTTCTCATGCGCGAGAAGGGACTCTTAGGTATTCTAGGTCGTTACGTCTAACCACCTATCCTAAAGTCACGGAGCTCTGATACCAATCTGTAACACCCCGACCGATGGCGGATTATACATCGGGGCGCCACGTATTGTTTCATTACTCGCGACACTATTTGGGTGTCAATATTTAATAAATACATTTCCTTGCGCACGCGCAGAACATGACATAAAGTAACATAAATCATATCATAACTTAAAATATTCAAATAACATAAACTTGTCTTGTTACATTTTAAACTAGGTCCAAAAGAAAAGAAAACATCCTATGTGTCCTCAAGCTTCCAGAAACAGCTACAGCAAACCTGAACATGAGTTAAAATAAAACGTCAACACTTGCGTGTCGGTGAGAAATCAAGTTTAATAGATATAAATAGATAATGTCTGCGCGCATCATGTGTATAACTGGTGTTCAACAAGGGTGTAATCAGATTATGATCAAGCCTTAGATCATAGCTCATAGTTTAATCCGTGCTCCCAATTGAGCACAAAAACAAGAAAACTGTGCAAGTGTAAACAAAAGAGAAATCATAAACGATAGTTCTCCCGTGTTCATCTAATGGATCCATGAAAACTGCGGAATAGGCCGACAAGACGGTAAATGATCCACACATACAAATAAACAGCCAAGTCTATGTCCATAACACATGGGGTTTTGCGCGACAAAAGTTCATAAACAAGTTTAAGACTCAAGTTTGTACGAACACATGAACATCCCAAAACATTAAAAATAAAAAGGGATTAGGTACGAGATTACTCACATGTAAACGGTGCGTTGAAAGATAAAGCAAGAACCAACTTTTAAACAAGCACAAGTTAACCTATAAATAAGAGGTTATTGGTTTAACGATTGGTTTATATGTCTTGAATATACGTAAGTTACTTAAACAAAATATATATATTTACCGAGATCTGGGCAGAACAGAAGAGAAGACGGAGGCAAGAGAGTGGAGGCGGCTGAGGAACAACGGCAGAGAGCAAAGGGAGGGAGATATGGGGAGTGTTTAAGTCTAGTGTGTGTAGTGTTAAGAAAATAGCTTAATTTATAGGCAAACCCTAGGGAACAAAATCCCTTGGAAAGAGGAAAAGATCTCAACAAATCAAGCAAAAGATATCAAAAGGCACAAGAAAACAAAAGCAAAAGATATGGAAAGATATGCCGGCAGCTGCAGGGGAACAGGAAAAAGGGCTGACAGGTTACAGAATAAAGCAAGGGAGGTGTCAGAGAAAATACTGTTCAAGACATGCAAAAGAAGATTTCAAAAGATTATGTCAGTCACTTTTTCTGTCAACCAATAGGGTTGGTGCGCATGCTGCGCCGAAAGTGGCTTTTCGGACAGATGTCGGAACTGACCTAAAGAGCTCAAACAAAAGATAAGATATCACAAAAGAATACAGGCTGACCCAAACAGAAGAAAAGACTTAAGGTTTAGCGCGAGAAGATACGAGCGCACGCGCGAGGGCGAAGGCAGACAGAACAAGCCTTAGCGCGTCGCGGGAAGAACTAAAATCCTTAGCGCGTCGCGGGAAGAACTAAAATCCTTAGCGCGCCGCGGGAAGAACTACCATTCTTAGCGCGCCGCGGGAAGAACTACCGTTCTTAGCGCGCTGCGAGAAGAACTGAAATTCTTAGCGCGTCGCGGGAACAGCCGGTCTTCACGCAGGCTTCCTTGTAAGGAGTCTGGCGCGTGGAGCTGCGCAGACATCCTTAGGCGGGAAGAACCAAAGGACAAGCAAAGAGTTAAGAGAAAAAGGGGTTCAAGGCTCAAGGGTTAAGCAAAGGGGCGGGACGGCGACAAGAGAGAGAAAGAGAGGCGGGACGGCGGAAAGGAAATTATTATTATTAGTAAGTAATATAAAAATAATATGTATATATATAATTTATTTAATGTTAAATTTATAAAGATTAATAAACAAATTTTAAATCATAAAAAGAATCGGATTCGAAAACGGGTACCTGGGTCGGGTCGGATCGGGCAGTTGTCACAACGCACCTGTAGGGTCAACAACAGGCCGATAGCTGCCAAACCCATCACCTGAACCCAAGGGAAATCCGTCCAAGAGGTCAGGTAGATGGGAAGGAGGCAGAGGTTGGCGAGAAGCCCCATGCATACCTGAAGGATAGGCCGTCGTTGCCGATGACGGAGGAGGCATGGTGAAGGCCGCCGCGGTGGTAGAAACCAACGGAGGTGAACTCACCGTAGGTGAACTCACAACCGTGGTCGCCGCTGCGGAGTCCGCAGAAAAAGTAACCGCCGGCTCAGTGAAAGATGCGGTAAATATGGCACTGACAGCCGGCGGTGATGTCATCGCAGTTGGAACAGTTGGCTCAACTGGGTGAGCAACTGAACCAACGGAAGCAGGCGCAGCCGCCTGGGTCGTCGCCTCAGGTAGGCTGACCAAGCCTACCGTCATGGGTCCGGAGGTACTCCTCCCCGCTCCACCCTGGAATGCGGTAGCATCCACGCCTGCACAAAGAAGATAAGTATTAATGATGGAAAGCTATGAAGTTAAAAATAAAGTTTGTACTTACGGGTTTTCTTGAGCCTAAAAGTGCGGACAGGCGGGGATGAACCCGATGGAGCCGGCCTCTTCACGCCGCTCACCGTTGTCATCCTGGGCTCTCCGGAGGTGACAGTCGTCGCAGCCTCCGGAGCAGTGGTCTTATCACCACCGGGGTTTCCCGCCACCTCCTCGCTCTCGGTCTCTGAATCATACCGAGGCACCGGATCGGCAGTGGAGGCCACCTTCGTCTTTCCCTTCCCGCCGGCAGCCTTCTTCTTCCGCACCAACGGAGGACCATCTGCGGATTCCTCATCAGAACATAAGATTAGAGGAATTCCAGCAGAGGTTTCAGCATTGAGGGGTCGAGGGTTGAATAACGCCTTACCTGGCCGCCTGGCGCTCAGGATCTCGTGGCCTGGCGGGTAGACCTCCACGAACCGATCCGCCGTCTGTTCAAGGATGGGCAACTCGTTCTCATCTAGAGCACGAGTACCCATCCGGGCGGGACTATCAGCCTCCCGCGGATACAGGAGCGACTGCAAGTCGTTCCCCTCTGAAATAAAAGGAAAACAGTTAGAAGACAAACCTACATAAACAAAGTAAACAGAGCATACCGTAAGGAACAGAGTTCAAACCGTATTCGAGGACGATCGGGATCTTTTGCGCCTCCGCATCCTTCCACACCCGGCTCATCCCGAGCATCACCATCCCGGACTCCGCAAAGCGGTGAATCGGAGATTGGACTCGAGATATCTTTGAGAACCATTCCGCCTCCTGGTAGTTGGAGGCGTGAAGGCTGGGGAGTGCTTGCCCATTCTTGAACTTCATGGCAAGGGGGATGGCGCGAGCGGAGATAAAAAAGAACTCCCGCTTCCATGAACGAAGACTGCGCTCGGTTGCGCAAATCTTCAAACCCTTGATCCGGGTTATCAGAGTATACCACCCCTGGATGCACCTCCAAGATTAGAAGGTCATCAGGCGGTCGACGAAGGGCTTAACGCCCAGAATCCGGCACACCCACTCGAAGTGGCGAATCTTCGCGATCGCCATCGGGTGCACCTCGGTCAGGTGTACACCGTGCCTCTCGAGGACACGGTACACAAACTTTGTCAAAGGGAACCTAAGATTCCCATAGACAAAGAATGCGGCATATACCCCGATCTTGCCTCTGGGGGCATCATACACCGTCTGATGAGGTTCAGGAAACTCAGGCTCGAGAGACTCGAGCATGAACTTCCTGACGATGTACTGATATAGATCGACAGGCAGAGCACACTGGCACTCGCCAGCAGTACTCTTGTCATCCTTGTCGGACGTGGATGACGGGTGCTCGGCGTACACCCCAGCCTCCTGGGCTGTAGCCTCAAGATCGTGAGCAGAAGACATCTTGCAGGTATGAAAAAGAGAACGATTTCAAGAGAATGCTCGACTGAAAAGGTGAGTATTCGCCGGAAATCGTTTTGAAGATGAAGAGAAAAGAGAAAGTGTGGATTACAAAGGACCCTCTCCCCCTTTATATACTAATCGCAATTAATGCGATGAATTTAATGCGGAAGAGAGAGAAATCGCAGGTGCAATGAAACTATGACACGTGGCAAAAAGCAAGCTGGCAACAGCTGTTGAAAGGACGCGTGCCAGTAATTTCCCGGCCACGCGCCTGAAAAAGCGCCTGGAATGACCATATGCTGTCACGTCGCCATAACTTCCTGCACGTCCTGACACTGTCAGAAGAAACCGTCGGACGACGTTTCAATAGTTTGGACTGTTCTTATCCTTTCACCAACTCTTCGAATTTCAAAATTTCAAAAAAATTCAAAAGCGGAAAAATACCCCTTACCTTGGCAACCAAGTAACTGTAAGACAGGTGCGAGTACAGTGTTAAGGCAAAACCCTTCACATACTTAGCACCTGCAGGGAATTGAAGCCAAGAATACCTTGGCAACCAAGTAACTGTAAGACAGGTGCGAGTACAGTGTTAAGGCAAAACCCTTCACATACTTAGCACCTGCAGGGAATTGAAGCCAAGAATACCTTGGCAACCAAGTAACTGTAAGACAGGTGCGAGTACAGTGTTAAGGCAAAACCCTTCACATACTTAGCACCCGGAGGGAATTGACGCCAGGAATACCATGAAAGTAAAGTAACCGTAAGACGAGTGCGGGTACAGTGTCAAGGCAAAACCCTTCACATACCTAGCGCTCCGCAGGGAATTGAAACCAAGAAGGATCTTCTGGGCAATGCTTGCGGAAACGGGAATAACATCCCCGCATAGCGGGAACGTCGAGAACTACATTGTTTGAAGCTTCAAGATGGAATTGGTGGTTCTAACATAATTGATCACTATGTTCAAAACTACCAAAACCTCATGGAGAATCCACACAAGTGTGACTCAACGCTCCTGACTTGCGAGGAGGTTACAGACCTACCCGCATCATACCCAAAGATCAAGCAGGAAAGTCAGGAATTTCTGCAAGTGACATAAGGACTTCCACGGGAAGAATCCCCATGGAAAACCTTAAAACTAAACCCTTTTCAAAAACCCTTTGCTTAAGTCCAAAAGTTCACCTCACTTATTAAACACTCATGAGAAGAACATTGGACTGGGGGGACTTGAAGAGGTGCCCAGTTGGACCCACAAGACTCACCTTGAAGAGGGACGTCTGCGCAACGACCAACTGGATCCGCAGGACCCACCATGCTCAGAGACGTGACGTCCTTACGCGCAGTACGCAAGCTGTTCCCGCAGGAAATGCCTCCCAATGGTGAAGTACTCCGCCTGTTCCCGCAGCTGCGGATACAAGCCATCAGGGAAGGCCACCCGCGCAGCAAGGCTACACGCACAAGGCACTTAGCTCTCAATAATTCAGTAGTCACCTGAAGGAATGAGCAAAGCCGGCAACAATCCCGCACAAAGGCGGGAGGGGGAATACTCCCGCCCAAATGAGCCAGTCCGTATGATACTGGAAGATCTTTTGTACTGTACCTGACGAGGTATGGGCAAAAGATCTGACCAGAGATACGACAGCCCATTGACAACAGTATGGCGAGCAGCATGCTCTTGTACTGTATGTCACTATTAGCCGCTACCTACTCACCAACTCCTGTCATACCACGTGCGTAGTCTGCAGTTGGTGGAAAAGGAATAGTACACAGCAGGCCTGGTCACTGTCAGCCGCTGCCTACCCACCAACTGCCAGCATGGCACGTGCGTAGGCCACAGTTGGTAGAACAGGAATACTATTCAGCCGGCTATACCCTCTTGGAAACCTACCTTCGGCTATAAATACCCCAAATGGTATGATCATCTCATCTTATCTTGTATCTTACATCTTATACCTGATATCTGCTATAGCAATCTCTTAATATACACTTATATTCAAGAGCAATCTAGTCTGATTCTCACGCCGGAGGGTGGCCACAAGGAGGTACCCCCCCCCCCCTTCTCAGTGACGAGCTCACGGTGTCTGTTTTGCAGGTTATCAGAAGAACCATCTTTGCCGGGTCTAACCCCTCGTGGGAAACATCTATTTAACCCCCAGATTATCCGTAATCTGCCCGGGGTCGATTAGTGTTTCTACATAAACCATTTATGCTAGTAACATATGGTCATCGATCGTAGCTAAGAGTTGCCAGTAATGAGCATTGATGACAACCTTCTTTAGTGAAAAAGTTCCACACATGTTACATAGGCTCAGTTTTTGGCGTTCCATATATCAAAATTAACTCTAAAAATAATTCATAATCAAATCTTAAAATTACAAAATTTACCTAACTACATGTATCTCTAGAGTAAGAATATTATACTTATACTACCCTGATGGAAGATATAATTCCCATAATTAACTACTCCCTCCGTCCCATTATAAGTGTCATACTTTGATTTTTCAAGTCTTTATTATTTAACTTTGACCGACAATATTTTTGTTTGTGTTATATAATACTTGATGTAAAATATATGAATGGATTGGGTTTTAAATGTATTTTACATTGATATAATTTTCATCAAGTATTATATGACACAAACAAAAATATTTACGGTCAATGTTGTAAAAGAAAGACTTGAAAATTCAAACTAAGACACTTATAATGGGACGGGGGGAGTATAATTTATCATGGTTATTGGTTACTAATGAGTGATTTATCAAGTTTTAAATTCTTAAAATCCTAATCAAATACGATTACAAATACAAAACCACGAATAGACAAATCTAGCTTGATCAATACCAGTATATGAAATGGCAAGCAGAAACAGTTGGGTTTGTTGAATATTGGAACGAAGTAAATTCTCCTTTTCAGTAAAATTGTAAAGCTAATTAAGCAATAAACAAAATTAGGATTAAAAACATAAGCTAAATTAAGCCATTAGCCAAATTACTTAAAATTAATAGTACTAAAATATCCCCGTGATAGTTGGATTATATCGCTTACGCCAATTATTTCAGATACTCTAGTTTACTCAAATTATTCGTATAAATTTGTAGGTGTTGTTTGACAATTTTATGTTAATTATTAACAGGCCTGGCTAATTAAGAGGTCTGAAACTTAATATTAAAAGACTCAATACATCATTAAAAATTGTCTTCTTAGTGAACTAAACATATTTTACCTTTAATTAAATCAGATGTATTCTCTTAATAAAATTATTAAAATGGCTACTACACACAACCCCTTAGTTATAATTTATAAATGCTAATTCTAATAATCGAATAGTTGAAATTTGAAAAGACTAGCGGAAGTGGTCACATATAAATATATAATTAATCCCAAGGCTCTTAACGAAATATTTAGTTCCCAAATGGGCTGTACCAAACTTAAGGATACATTGGGCCAAGTCTTTAGCTTAGGCGAGTTTAGCTTGGGATAGGGATGTGTGAGGTGCGGTTTACTGCGATTTTAAATTAAAATCAAAACTTTGGTTTTTGAAGTTTTTGAAACCATTCGGCTTCAGTTTTTATTTTAGTTTTGGTTCGGATTTAGTTTTTTCGGTTTTTACCATTTGAGCCTGAAAATTTTAGGCTGAAAAAAAAGTTGACAAAAATAAATAAATTTAGTTATAAATAATTTTGTTTATTGTAAAATTATATATATTATTATACATTTGACCAAAAATATTTGAGTTACATATTTACTAAATTCTTATAAAGTACTTAATATAAAATATAAAAAAAGCAAAAATTTAGGAATTTGTTTTTTTGGGTTTTTATTATATGGAAAACCAAAACCGAACCGTTAGTTCGGTTTTTACATAAACATATAACCAAACCGTCGGTTTTTGTTTTGGTTCGGTTTTTTTTGTTTGAATTTTTCATTTTTTTTGTTTCGAATAGGTTTTTTCGGTTTCTTGCACACCCCTAGCGTGGTATATAAAAAAATGGAATGTGTCAGGAATTTTTTATATGTATACTAGTTTTTATCCATCGTATTACGATGGTTGTTTCATATTTTTCGTTTCTGATATTTATATATATTTTTAGATTGTAATTTTATTTATTGTAAAGAAGTCAATAATATACTTAGAGTTTCACAAATAAATGAGATGTTATAACTCGGTTTAAAAGGTATATGAGTTTGGTAAGACCCATGGCTCGTTTATTTTTTCTATAAAATTGTTTCCTAATTATAAATAATATATTTTTTTTAAAATATCGGATATTAATTTTTTTGCATATTTCTATTTTATAGGTTTTATATATCAAATATATGGTGATATTAATTTTTAATTTTATGAGATATTACAAACCGTTTAAGGCTTATCTTGGTTTGGTGAGACCCATACATGTGAATTCTGGTCAAATGAATGAGAAACGTTTATTTACAAATAAAGCAATCTTGTGGCATAAGAGGGTGTGGAGAACAACCGGAGAGCTTTTAAAAGTTTCATTTATATTTATTTAAAATAACGAAAAATTACACTTTACATCAATAATTCTACTCGTTATGTTTGAGATTGAGACCTCCTCTCTAAAAGACAAATGTGTCTACCAAACAAGCTAGCCCTAGATTTATGAGAAGTTTTTTTTTGTCAGAATACTTTGAAGCCGGCATTTTACATGTATTTGAGTCTATGAGATTGTAATCGAATCAAGCGAACTAGAAACCGTTTCTTGCTAAATAACTGTTCTCCTTAAATAGTTTTTAATTGTCTCCAATATCGATTGATTATGTGTTGAACTAAACCGACCGATGATTAGACCAATTTGTTTATAGGGATTTGTTTTTACCTTTTCCTTCTAAAATCTCATTTTAAGTTAATTTACTAGCTTCATATCTTATTAAAATTAATAATTCATACAAAAGATAAAGTAGTTTTTAATTTTGGTGTAAATCCATTGTATATTTATAACTTTAAAGTTATATATAACTTGAATTAGTTTTGGTCTTACTAGTGGACATGTAAGACCACCGTTTCAATAATAGATCTAGTTACGAAAACACTGAAGTAATGTTAATAAAAACAAGGTTATTTTCTAGTAGTATTCATATGGGTAAATCTATTATCTTAAGGGTGTTTTAACTTTATTTATGCATCCTAAATATTTTTGTGAATTAATTTATGATGCTTTAGAAAATAGCACTTTGTTGGAACGAACTATTCTTATATAACTCAACGGAACAAGGTGATCAACTCCTATGACTGAAATCAAAACAACATTATTTAGTTGACAAATGACCTATTTATATTCTCACGGCCTCTTTTGTGGTGCCCTTTCGGAGCAGTCACTATCACGATTTCTTATTTTATGGTCCCCAGTTTGCTAGAAAATATGAGCCACACATTATACCTAAATCTAGGGCGGCCATGGCCTATGGCAGAGCGGTCGACAACCATAGGCCCGAAAAGTTTTTTTTTTTTAAAATCACATGTATTATGAAAAACGATATATGTATTTAATGTTTAAATTCAATAACATAACAACTAACTTGGTTTAGTGATAAAAATGTATGATTTTCAACCAAAAGGTAGTGAGTTCTAGTCTTATTAGAAATACGCTTAAGCCTATTTTTATACATTAGTTTTTATACAACCTTTTTTATACAACCAAAATCATAAATCATAACCAAGTAAGCCAATTTAAATATTAAATTGTTTAAACATAACAAAATCATCTTTTTACTTGAGCTCCAAAATATTTTTCGCCTTCGGCCCAAATTTTTCTTCCCAATTCCCGAAGCCGACCCTGCCTAATTCTGAAAGGTACTCAGGTATTCCAAATGTATCCTCTCGAGCTCGTATCTTTCCACGCATTGATTTAGGTGCATCCTGTTTCCATGTTGTTCTTAACTTTTTTTTAACTAGTTCTTATGCATCTTTACGATGCAACGGATTCGCGCTAGTGTTAACCCTTCAAGTCCCCGGACCATTGGCTTAGTAACTAATAGTTGGGCCGATGGACTTCACAATGATGTGCCTTTTGTATTTCTAAAATGTATGTGAACAGAAAAGCGGGGTCGTCGCTGTGCTACCATATCAAACCTGAGTTGAAAATACATTTGATTACACTCTTTTGGAAGTGTGTGTTAATATATTCACCGGAGACAGTATTGTTTCTCCATTTGTGTTATATATAAACACCGTATTGTTATATATCCCTAAAGAACTTAATCATGTTCTTCCTGAAGAGAATAAGCCAGTACACATGTTCCTTTACTCGATTCTTGTTCGTATCCTTGTCACGTTTAATAAAAGTTCTACTACTATTGTTCTTTTTGTAAATTTTACCACCTAAAACCGTGTAAGGTGCCCAACTGCCTAAAAGATTAGAAGGGTAAGTTTTTTTCTCGAAGATCTCAGGACTCACACCTGAATTCCGATCTTCTCAAAAATCATGTTGGGTAGCAATCTCACTCGAGCCAAAACTTGATTTTATATATTTTGAGTGAACTGCGGTTTTCGTCCATGTGGTTTCATTTCACTTGCAATTAAACCCGAATTCACGAATCCCGTTAAGTCTGACTGTTAAACCCATCAGCGTGCCTTTCACGTGAGGGATAGTTGTCATTTTTTTTCCAAATACACCCCAGCCCTTCACATGAGGGGGCTTGTGAATTAGAACTGAGGTTTATTTAGGGAGAAAATGGACAAAATTGCCCCTCACGTGAGCGGCACGCTGATGGGTTTAACGACCAAACTTAACGGGGTTAGTGAATTCGGGTTTAATTGCAAGTGAAATGAAACCACGGAGACGAAAATCGCAAATTTTAAACTATATGACTAAAACCGCATAATTAGACAAACCACATAAACGAAAACCGCAGTATACCATATATTTAACTATTTATCAGGACTCTACATAACTTTTAAATCCTCACGTTCACAATACTGAAATAAAAAAAACTTATAAACTCAAAATTTTGATATCCTTTCACTTCATTAATAATAGTCTCAAATAATATAAAATTTAAAAAGATGTTTCACGAAGATGAAACGGATCTAACAACTAACAATATAAACCTTAAGATTATGATCAAGCTAATTCAATTAACCTGTCCCACTTCCAAGCTTAGATTCATTATATATTTGATAAAAAAAACATATAATAATACAAAACATTATTATATGAATTATGATTTTTATCAATATATACTCCTTTAGACTAAACTCACTAAACCTATTATTTAATTGTGAAAGGCCCATAGGAGGAGGCAAGAGCTTTGTTGTAACGTAGCCGACTAGCCGCGTATCCTAAAGGACCGCTTAGGAACCCAAATAATATAGTATCCAGCTAGGACAGTAATACTTTAAGCATATATGTCAAAACATATCCACGTCACCGGCCCATTTATATATCAACTCCACTTATTTCTTATGTCACCATCCTCAACTTTAACCTAACCGTACCCCAATAGACAGACTATTGCCCTTCGAATGTCAAGAAATAAGAAGCGAAGTCGTTATCGATGAGAAGCGAATGATCGATTACTAGGTATAAGATCATTAACAATGAAGGTTTAAACAAGAACCGTAAAAAGTTGGGAATCTAATGAACAACATGTTAGGAGTTAGATCATGGTTAGATGGATGATTAAGAGCTTTATTTATCATGGCTTTTCCTTGCAATTTGCATTGAAATAGTCCTATCATCTTGTCCCCTCCATGATAAAAAAGAAAGGTAAAAGAAAGAAAGATACTGGCTATTAAGTGGTCTTTATTTGAACACACATGTAGTATAACAAATTTGATGATGCTTCAAATATATTCAAAAATAAACTTGACAATCATAGAGTATAAATTACCCGTAACATGCATAAAAAAACCTATAATTGTTTACAAATCACTGAAATCAATCGAATTATCCATTATTCCATATCAAAACAAGCTGCTAGTTCAAAATGTTTGAGATACATATGTCTCGATTCACAACTTGAATTTGACAATCTGATAGTTTGGAAGTTGAAACCAACTATGTACATTATTACAAATTCACGGGTCATCTTTATAACTTGAACAATTTTATTAAAGCATTTCAACCTTTCATCCATCCTCATCTTTATAATTACACTAAAAAACAATACATTTTTCTCTCATGTTCAATTAAATAATATTTTTTTATATTTTTATCATTACAGATTTTTTCTCATCTACTCACAACCAATTCAACAAATATTAAAACATAAATAGAGGCAAACTTTGTTTCCCTAAATTTACAAAAATTAATTACTTTTTTATCTTTTCACCATTTACACTCACAATCATTTAAAACCCCATCCTATAATATGCAAACTTTCCTTACATAATTTTTAGGAGATATGATGATAATGCTCTTACAAACTAACAATTATGAAAAATAACAAAACATACCATGTTAAACCATCATACCACTAAAACTAGTAGGATGACTCAATTTAATTCCAAACTAAATTGTGAGCCGACTTTATAAAATAGTATATATATATGTTGAAAAAAATATAGAAAATATTAATATTTGCCAAATTGAATGTAACCAATTATGGTTTAAGTTAGTATATTATTCTAGTGAACCTCTATTGGTCTCAAGATTGATTTCTACCGGCCATATGGTGGTCCATGATATTATGTGAATAGTGGCAAAGGAAGTCTTTATTTGGTCCTCTTAGAATTTGAGAATGAATAGCTTACCATTCACTTTTAGATTTTGCATATTTACCCTTCTTCGACTTTTATTTATCATAAAAAGTGTTCATCCCGTTAATAAAAAGAAATTTATTTATGTTTATAAACTAATCAACAAATTAAGATTTATTATTTTTTTTTATATTTTGCAGTTTCTCATATCAACCAACATTTGAAATATTATGTATTTTTACTCTTTTTTTCTTCATTCTATGCCTTTTTGTAAGTTATATACTCCACTTGTTTAGGCTTCATCTTCCCATTTTCTTATCATTGAAACCAGTGATAGTTAGGTTCCAATATATTTCTCCATAAATGTTCTAATCCGATGAACGCTGACGTCGTTCATGGCGTCTTAGCTTTTCTACATTTTATTATGAAATCTGTTCATTCTCTCAAAACTTGGTTCACATAAAATTGATTCATATATTTTTTAACTATGTAAGGTTCTAATTTGAACTCACTTGTCGATAACCTATCTAATTATGCATAGACACAATCTGATAATAGTCTGCTTAAAGCTATATAAAAACGTAAAATGTAAAATATGGATAAAACAAACATAAATCAATATATTCTCCATTAGTCATACAAGAATACAAGTTCTTTATTCATGCATACAAGCAAGTGGCTTACTTTTAATATGAAACTAAACTAAGAGCCGGTTTTACAATTATTGAATATATATAGTACTTTTCTTAAAATATAAAATAATAATAGGAGCCAAAGTGAATGCAACCAATCGTGGTTTAAGTTTTAATTAATCATTTAATTCTAGTAAAGTTGTGTTGGTCTAAAATAAATCGACTTCTATAGGCCATGCGGTCCCGACATTGGCTTATTGAAGTATTTATTTGGTCTTCTTAAAATTGGAATAACTACTTTTACAACTTACTTTTGTGTTTTAGTATGTTACATATCTAACCCTTGTCCTTGCAATTATACATTTCAAGATCTTCTATGTTGAAATTATGTATTCACTCGTCTCAATCGATATAAACTAATTGACAAATTAGGGGCGAGTAAAAACAGAATAATAAATAACTTTAATTGAAATAACCGAGAAAATCATGCTACTGGAAGAACACACTAAAATAATGTAACAAATTGAGAACTGAACAGTTCACTTATGGTATTTATATAACTAAAATTTATGATTTTATCATGGTTATACCCAAAATACGTAAAATGAACCACCATAAGAAATTACCTTTAGAATCTTAACTTTTATAAAAATAGCATGTTATATGCCAAATAACTAGTAAATTTTCTTATAACTAACATATTACATGCCCCATATTCTCTATCATTTTCTAAATCTGTTATTTTATTTGACCTAGACCCTAATTTAATTTATTATTATATGAATCTTATTGTAATTTGAATAGTTGGTAACTAAAACAAGAGGTTATGAATACATGAAAAAACAAGTATCGGTTATTGGTTTGGTTTTTACCCATAAACAAAGCAACCAAAGTAATATATATGCTCACCTCATTATGATATTATAAATAGTTCCTAAAAATGGCTAAACTCTTATATCTTAATTAATTAGTCAAAATCTACAAAACACCATTACTTTATGTAAGAGGTTGTTTAATAATATTGTGCTGAATTAATAGAGAGATTTATCTGCTTAAGAGGTAGCCTGTGAAACATTTAGCATATCTCTGAAACTTAATCATTGAAAGCATATCAAACATTCTTTAAGTTATATTGCTTCATCGAATTTTGTAGGGACCTAATGAACACTCTTCTCAAAAGTCTAGGGGTCAAAAACAATGTTATTTGGAATATTCAATAATTCTTGTTTTTATTCTCCCTTCGATACCTATTTATAACTCCACTTGTTCAACATTCATCTTCCCACTTTCTCTTCCCTCAAACACAATTCAATTATGTTCCACATCTCTCAATCAATATTCTTTAGTTGACAATATATAACGTTGTTAATGGTTTCGTAAATCTTCTATCTTTGTCTGTTTAAGGTAATCCTTGCCTACTTTTATATATACTTTTGGTTCTTATTTAGATCAATCACTTATTTAACTTCAAACTAATGATCACTGCTCTAATTGATGTAGGAATCTACACATGGACCTATCGGATACGTCCGGGTTCGTGAGCGGTGGATATAGATTATTGGAAAGTTTAAATGCTTTGTTTATATTAATCTATAGATGTTTATAGACATAATAATCTTCAATTCATTTGGCTACTACTTAATCAGTTAATTAATCTCCCTTGTTTCCAAAAGATGGTGTACAAGAACCGTAAGTTCGATCTCAATGAAAAACCGACAAGTTTATGTTGTGATGATGAATTGAATAAGGATAATAAGTTTAATGATACCGCCTTGCGGTTGGAATGCTTTGGTCATGGCACGGTTAGCCTTGAAAACACTCGACCACGAGGCGATAAGAGTATGCCTAGAGGTGGCTATGGGTTAGTCGTTGGTGTAGGGCCGGCATCGAGTTTGAGTGAAAGTGATTTGGCCTTGACACTTGGTCTTTCGGGTTGTTCTAGTGCTTCAAAAAGCGATGTGAATTCGGTTTCTGATGGTTCATTAGTTGAAGTTACTAATGAATTTAGATTAAGTCATGATGTTGATGAGGGTTCAACATCAACTAAGAGTTCAGGTGGTTATATGCCATCTCTTCTTTTGGCTCCTAGAATAAGTGGTCCACTAAAAAAGCTTAAAATAACCGAGCCTGAAAGTGTACACGACAGGACCGGTTTTCGTGTGGCTCGTGATGGTGTAAAGAGACGTCCTGCACCCGGGTCCACCAAGAGTGCTAGGGGCCGAAGCGTTTTACTTGTCCCTCATGGTAGCATGGTTCAAGAAAGTAAAGAAAACCAGAACGCGTCTCTTGGTAACACACCACGGTTCATCCACGGGCTCGTTTTGGGCCAGGGTCCTGGCTCATGTGATAATCGCTCGTTATCAAGTTCTAGTGCAGTCTCAAATTCCACTGGTTGGATAGAAAACCCGGCTAAAAGACGACAAATGATTCCACCCCAAGTACTCGTCCCGTCATCAATGAAATCATCATTATTATTGCCGGTTACCAGGCAACCGAGCTCGGGAACCCATAACAATGGTGGTCGAGAAAGCTTGGAACGAACGGCTCCGGAGGACCGGGTCCATGGGGGTAGTTTATTGTCATTATTGATGGGATCTAATCTCGGAAACTAAATGTATGATATTGTTAAAAATTTGGTTGTTTGTAATTTGTATAGTTGTCCCACATCGTAATAATAAAGAGTCTAGTGGTGGCTTATATGTTCGGTTTCAACTATTTTATGCACCAGACCAACGGATGATGTGATTGGGCTATGGACCCACTTATGTGGGTTCGGGTTCAGGAAAGTCCCCGGGCCCTCTCTCGCAGAGATGCGAACCTGGAAACAGGTTAAGCTTCGTGGCAATGGAATTCGGTTAAGCCAGTAATGGTTTGACGGGCTGAGACCAGTGTGGAGCCTAGGGGATTCAAGTTCGAAGTGGGTTTGGCCGATTAACACAGTCATTCACATGGTCCACTTGTGACTAACTGAACGGGGCTTATGATCCGTTGGTCTCATCTTTTTTAAATATATCAGTTTTATAACGTTTGTGTGGCTTATGATCTGTTGGTCTTATTTTTTTTTTAAATATTTCAGTTTTGTAATGTTTGTGTTGAGAATAAACACCAAGTCCCTAAAAATTATGCAATTTAATTCACAGTAAAGTTTATTTTTATTTTTTGTAGTGATATAAAATTTTATGCCATAATAAAATACTTTTTGATGAATATTTCTTAATTAAATTCTTCTGGTGTATATTTCTAAATGATAGATATTCATTTTAATATATCTTTTATAGTGAAACTGTTAATCATAAACAAGTTCTAATAGCTTTATAGTTTAAAAAATAGGGCTTGGATCAAATACAAATGAAATTAATGTGCTAAACGTGAGAATTAAGTAGAGTAATTTTATATACAGGTAGAGTAATTACATTTGTATATATGTAATTACTCTATGATAATTTCTACTTGATTATCACGTTTAGCACGTTAATTTCATTTGTACGTTAACCTTCCCCATAAAAAATATGCAATTTAATTCACAGTAAAGTTTATTTTTATTTTTGTAGTGTTATAAAATTTTATGCCATAATAAAATACTTTTTGATGAATATTTCTTAATTATAATTTTCTGGTGTATATTACTAAATGATAGATATTCATTTTTAATATATCTTTTATAGTGAAACTGTTAATCATAAACAAGTTCTAATAGCTTTATGGTATAAAATATATACATAAAACATGTACATAACAATAAGATCAATTGTTACTTGTTGCTGTCTCCCATTAATCTGTATATTCGTTGTTTTTCACACTTGAAAACATAAAAATGATACTTAACTTCTTAATTTGATGTTTTGTGAGATGACGGTGAGAAATTATAAGAATGTGCGTAAACATATTAAAGCTATAATCTCATATTTCTTTTGAAATGTTTAGTTAATTATGAATACACCTAAACAAACTATGTATACATCAGGCCTGGCAAATAGGTTGAGTGAGTTTGGGTTGGGTCAGGTTCAAGTCCAAATGAGTCGGTTCAAAAAAGGGTTATTTTTGTTCGGTTTGAGTCAAACGGGTTGGTAAAAGATTTTTTTTTTGTTAATTACTGTCAAGTTTGCTTCTAAGTTCTGTTTCTTCTTTTTTTTTCAAATTTCTACTCATACTTTGTATTAGGGATGAGCAAATGGGTATAGGTACCGAACCGACACTGACTTTTTGACTTTTCTGGACCGGTACGGTACTAGTATTCCCAAAATTTGCCTTCGAATTGGTACAAAACAGAGATTTTCAATACCGGTACAAGATTTTGGGAAAATTGTAAGAATTTTGGTACCGGTTCGGTACCGAGCTCATCCTGTGAATTTTGGTTTTAGTAAAATTCATACTCGTGAATTTCGATTTTAGCGCGTTAAGTAAATATCCAGAACTTCATAAGTAAGATAAATTGTTAATAACACTGGTGTTTGGCCAAATATTATTAACTATCTAAGCTACTTATCAGGTTCTAAACATTCTATAGCACAAAAACACAAGTCTTCAGTTACACGGACCGCACGAAGGTTTAAAAATATTTCATGCGGTCCGTGTGATTGCATCATTTATGATATTGGAAAACAAGGACCATAACATTACTGGTTATGTGCGTCACAGCATTACGTAGCTAGTTACACGTGCCCAGTTACACGTCTAATGTCACGTTACGTGCATACATGTTTTGAGCTACGCGTCTGATGCCGATTCATGCGTATACCGGCACAGGGTTAACAAGAGAATTTTATAAAAGTGACATCCTATAAAACTTAACAATTAACAACTAAACTTGAACCCAACAATACTAATACCAAACACATAACAAACAGACTTCAACATCAACACATAAATAATAATAATAATAATAATCCAACACGTTACAACAACCAACACGATTTCACCACACCACAACAAACAAAACCGTGTTAATCGTTTATCAACCTCCTAAAACCAACATATTTGCTTATGCAACACGCACAAACAATTCACCTCACCAATCTCAGACGCAACACAAGGCGACTTAATCTTCCCATTCCCATGCCAAACCTTACGTTTCTCAACAAGCTCATTCACAAAATCATCCAACTTCTCGATCGTAATATTCGGCATCACCACCACATGTGCAATGTTCCCTTGACACGCGAGCTGCCATTTTCGTGTGAACTCCTCGTCTTGTGGCCGTTCGAAAACCACCGTGCTACTTAGCTCGTTTAGCATTGACCCGATCCCTGCACTCGTCAACCGGCCTCGCAGATAGTGCGCGTTTCTTAGGCATTTCTGGACTTCCTTTTGGAACCCACGGTACCCTTTGCGGTTTAACGTGTACCATAGGAATAACGGGGCGTGACCGTTTCGGCTTCCCATGATTGTTGCGTCTCTTGAAGCGAGATACTCGACGTTTCGTGAAAGCACGTTGATGTGTTCTAGTCGGGTTATTTGGACGCCACATGGCATCGGGCAACCGACGAATTTGTGACCTGAAACGCTCACGCTTCCGATCGGTTTCTTGAAGGAAACTTTTGGTGCCTATTGTATGGTAAAAGCATAATTTGTGTTAGTAGAGTTTCATATTATGAACCAAGAAAGTAATAGGTGGAAATTTTGACCCGTTTGAAAGTGGGTCGATTTGGGTTATATTAAATCTCCAACAAGTCAAACGGGTTGACCTTTTGACTTAGCTAAAATGGGAATGACTCAAAAGCGCGAGTTGAATTGTTCAATCCGGGCACGACATGTATAATCCGTTTATCTAAACTTGTCAAACAGGTTGGAGGTTAATAATCAAGTTGTAAGCATGTTAATCGGGTTGGTGGGTTTTAAAAATATCGGTTAAACAGGTTAGTGGGTCGACTTTTTTAATTAAGCCGGTTGGCGAGTTGACCTATTTAACTAACAGCTTAAACAGGCCAACTCGAACATGGCTCGTTTTTAAACAGGTTAAGCATGCCAACCCAAAACCTGCATATTTTCATGTCAACCCGAACACTTTGAACCACTTTAGGCTTATTTGACCCATTTCCTTCTTAACAAGTTTCTTTAATTTTTGAGTTTTTGACCCGTTAAGAGAGAAATCATAACCCAAATTGACCTATACATACGCAAAGATACCGAAATTACCAACTTTAATGTGTGATAACTGCACGAACAAGTGAACAACTTACAAGTTTAACAAAGGGCATCATGAGACCGAATAAAGCTCCGTCACAGTGTATATAGAATCGATCATGGCCGAATCCCGTTTCTTCAAGAGTCTTTATGACCAAATCAAGATCATCAACAGCTCCTTTCACAGTTGTCCCTGCACACACATTTATGAAGATTAATAAAACCGCACATACCTATAAACATATGGTGACATAAAACACATAAAAAGCTATAAACATAAAAAAGAACCTATATTAACGTTAATAATCGCTGGTTTATCCTTGTGAAGAGAGAGTTTAGCTTTAAAATCTTCACAATCAATCTCCCCGGACATAAGCGTGTTGACCTTTTCACAGTCCATCCGGTACATTCTTGAGGCTTTGAAAACAGAATAATGTGATTCACATGAAGCATATAAAATCCCATCAGGGAAAACTTCTCTCCTGCAGATTTACATAAGTTTGTTAAGGTAATATGAATTTTAAAATATCGATAAACGAGTAAAAAAATAAAAAGTACAAACCCGACTAAAATGCCATGAAGATTTCCTTCAGTTCCACAATTTGTAATGTAACCCCAATACTCATTTTTCTCCAACTCCCATAACCGAGCGAACCAATCCAGCACGCCAACCTCAAACTGCCGAGAGTGGACCCCATAGTTGCTCTCAATGAACGGGTCACCAAGGTTGTTAATGGAGAAATGTTGTAACTGAGACAACGCACCATAGTCGAAGTCCAAATTATAAGGATAACCTATTGCCAAACAGGATTACAAAACACTAAATTATTGCCAGAACAAAGAAAAACGTAAACCTTTTAACTTTTTTTGTTTTTTAATTTTTATCCTTGGATCGTATTTTTTTAAAACTTTTACTCCTTACATACAAATAATTGAGTCGAGCTACGTACACAAAAAACCATTACATTAACTTGTCCATATGTTTATATGATTTTTAAACGCTTATCTACACATGTGTAGATAATATAACCCACACGTAATTTGCACGTGTGCAAATTCTAGAGGTAAATGAAACTTATTCACATTTTGTCTTTAAGTTCCGAAATGATTAATAAACAACGCATTTCAACCATTTTCTTATACTCGAAATTAAAACTTCTAAGATTGAAAAAACAAATAATCTATCAATATCCAAACACTACACATGTGAATAAATAACAAAAACATAAACATAAACATTAATTCAACAAAAACTAATTGTTACCCAAATGATGTTTTGTCCTCTCGAGCAACGATTTTCGATAGCGAGCCAAGACACTGGCCATTTGAGCTTCGCGTTCACCGGTCACCTCATCATCATCATCGGGCTCAGTGACCTCGAGACAAGTGGTATGAACATTCCTACCCAACACAATCTCTCTCGGTGGCTCCTTCCCATTAACCACCTTCTCACCACCATTCACTCCCGAGTAATCGGATACCACAGGTGGCAGAGGATCCTTAATCACAGCCGTTGGATCGAAATCATCCGGCAAAGATTCAACAGATTCCAGTTTCAGCTCACGTAACATCATGTCAATAGTTTCAGCCATTAACTATCTAACAAAAACAAAACCAACCGTTAGATTAGATTGGATTGGATATATTAAACCAAACAAACAGTGGGTTGTTATTATTATTGATTAATATTATTGATGAGATTAGATGTTATTGTTGTACCTTTGGATGAGGCGGCGGGTGTGAGTGAGTTTGATGAGAGGAGAAATGAAATGTGGCTATTGCGAAAGCAGAAAGGGGTGATCAGATCTGCGAGTTTTGTATATATATATATATATATATATATATATATATGTAGACGAATGATTGAACGTCTTGAGTTGGGAGTATGAAGATGGCTTATTTATAGTCCTTGGGTGTTAAAGTTGTTGGCTATAGTCCCTACACTTTTTTTTATTCCTTCATAAACACGTTTTTTAACAGCGTTTGGAACCTTGAAACGGCAATACCTGAGTAAAACTTCTAGTGATGAGATGTGAATCGTTCATACTTAATTTAGCTGTCCAGGTTAGGGATGAGCAAAATGGGTACTGGTAACGGAACCCGTACCGATTTGGTACTGTCGGTACAGAATCAATACCAAGTTTTGAATTTTCGGTACTGATACAGTACGGTACCGGTATTTCCCGAATTTTGATTTCAATACCGATACCGTACCGGTACCAAGAATTTGGGAAATTCAATGCCAGTATTTTTAGTATCGGCTCGCTAATCCATACTCCAAGTTTGACTCACATAGGAATGCCTTCAAGGAGAAAAATCATCACTGTGGGGGAAAACCCTTAAGTCATGTTTCGAACCTAAGACCAAAAGAGACTAAGATCTCCAAACTTCAACCAACAGTTCTGTACCATTAGACCATAAGATAGGAATGGGCTCGAGATGGTACCAGTACCGATCCCGAAAATTCGAAATATTTGGTACCAGTATGGTACCGTACTGGTATTTCGTGCAAAATTCAGGAAATGCTGATACCATACCGATACCAACTCCGTACCGAATTCGATACCGGGTACTAGGGATGAGATTGGGACCGTACCGGTACCAACCGGTCCCGGTCCCGAAAATCGCGAATTATTGGTACAGTACCGGTACGAGATCGGGATTAAAGGTAAAAATTCAGGAAATACCGGTCCCGTAACGTACCGGTACCGAAACTCAAAACTTTGGTACCGGTACCGGTACCGATTTTACTTATCCCTATCTAGTACTGATACCGAAAACGTTCGGCCCTACTATAAAATCCCAAGCCTTATCATCTTTGTAATACACGTTATTGATCGAATAAATAAATATTCTTTACTCAAAAATTGTTTGCATTTTATGTTTAGATGGACTACACACCTATTTTAGTTTAAAGTAACTTTGAGCTTTGACTTCTTGTTAATGGCATGTGGAATCTTGATTCATTGAGAAACACGTCGTGGAATAAATAAATATTATCCGTTAAAAAAAATTGGTTAAGATTTTCTGATTTGATTCGCTGAGAATACACGTTGATGATAGAATGGATAAATATTCTCAACTTGAAGATCAATTTACTTTTTTTTATTCGTTGAAACACGTTGTTTGGGATGAGCAATTTAATTAAGTATTGGTACCAAATCGGGTTCTTTCGAATTCAATTATGCACCCATTTTTTAGGTTTCTGGGATTTCTACGGTACCGTATCCTACCGAACATTTTCGATACCCATACTTATTTTGATGATTTTCAGTATTAGTATTTTTAGTACTGATACGAGAAGTGAAGTTCATCCTCAGTGTTGTTGATCAAATATATAAATATTCTTAACTTCACAACACAATAGATCTCATTGGACACATGTTGATACTCTTGAAAGAAGAGAATAGGAAGAAGGCGCACCCACTGATTCATCTCCGTGTTTGTTTGAATCGAAGACGCCCTTACTGATGCAATAACTAACGCATATTAAAACTATCTACATTGGTAGTATGTGAGTTAAGCGTAAGTTGATATTTAGCATATGGCATGGATCAATTACAAATAACTTTTATCGTAAAAAGTGTATAAATAACTAGAGTATTTATGTTAACAATAGAGTAATTATTATTATAATATTTTATTTTTTATAACATATTTACTCTAGTTCAAAACTGTAATCACTCCAGTTATTTGTATATTTAGTATGTTAATTTTATTTATATCGGATCTCACCCTATATATATATAACTGGGTTGAGCTTACGATTTTTTACAATGCGCTAACAAACAACATAATCTTCTTCAGTTACAACTAATTACTAAAACTAGCAAGAGTCGAAACCAACAATCAACTTAAAAAAGTTGTTTATGAAGTAGTTGTAATTATTTTTAATTCAAAATATACATTCAAGCGTATGTGTTGTGATTTTTTTTTTAATTCACACATTCTACTTTTATATTTTTTCAATAACCATTTATACTTCTTTTTTTTAAGCAACTACACTTTTTAATTTTTCGTTACTTTTTTTACATTAACTTATAATTTTTCTTTACTCATAGTTTATTGGTCACTAATTAACAGGCCTATCACAAGCACATAATACCGACAACAAATTTGATTACTTGAAGGCCAAAAAAAATTTGTAAGCACCTATGTAAGAACAATCAGGGTGGCTTAACAATTTTAGATGCCTAAATTAAAATGAGATTTTATGGCTATTTCATAACAATTATAAATAAAATGTCTATCATAACAAACTATCTACAGGCCTTAGTTAAATGTGAGTCTAAAGTTCTTGTTCGTTTTTGTTGACCCACGGATCGACCACGAGAACAACACGCCCACCTTTTGATGATGGTACTTATAATAATAAAAATATAGAAAATGTAAAACATACGATGTTAACACATAACCTGTATAAACTTAACTAATGCATTAAAATAGAATATAATCACTAATTTAGACATAAATATAAAACATAAAAACATAACAGGATAGCTAACTATACTATTATTTCACAAATAAAGCATCATATATCTCTTACTTATACAAACTTATAAGGTCAAACAAGCACCCAACTTATGTTTTACGAATATAGTATATCATGCATGTTTAAAGCTTATATCGTAACTTATAGGCACATACCTATCAGTGAAAGTCTTGACCTGCTTTTTAAAGAAAAAGCTGATTTGAAAAAAAAAATAATAACAATAATTTGTAAATGGGTTCATTTGGATCACCTCAAATTAGTCAACAAATCAATTTAAGTTTAATAAAATTAGTCAACGGGTTAATACGGACAACCACAATAAACATGTTATCTTGAAAGGAGTCTAGTCACGAGTCAAAACGAGTAGCCGCAATAAACATGCCGACTAAAAGGGTCCTAATAAGTTAGTACAACCAACAACTATTGTTTGACATTACCCCCTATTCCTTTTTGTCGCAGTTATCACCGCCAACACCACTCCATCTGTAATCTAGCTAGCGGTGTTAAAAAAAATCCGAATCCGAATATGAATTATCCGAAAATTCGGATATCCGAATTATCTGATAGCTATTTTGAAAATTTTTGGATAGTTCGGATATCCGAACTACCCGAAATGTTTTTTTAGTTATTAACTAATAAATATTATTTATAAATTTTGGATAATTTTTTGTTATTTCGGATATTATGGATAATTTTCAGATACTTCGGATATCTTTTAGATATTTCGGACAACTTTTCAGATATTTGGAATATTTTTAAAAAGCTGTTCTTTAAATGTTTTCATAATTATTATTTTTTCCATATTTTTGAACATTCGGTTCAATATCCGTTCGAATATCCAAAAGTCCGGATATCCGACTTTAAACATCCCTAAATCTAGCACCATCTTCACCGCCACCGTCACTCCACCACCGATGTCCCCTCTGCCACTACACCATTAGTGCCATGTATGCCAGTGACACACTCAGCATTGTCACCCCCACTCCACTACTGGCACCATCACCGCCATTTACACTCCTGTCGCTGTAGGCGTCACCATTGTCACTTTCGTCTCTACCACCATCGCCTTCACCCCAATAATCATCATCACTATCTTCACAACCACTTCCACGACCATATTACCCACTGTGAAAATATAACAGTTAAACCTATATTAGTATTTTTTTTCTTTCTTTCTAAAACGACTCTATTCAACCCAACAAAGTTGCTACTCTTTTAAAACAACCAGTTATAACCAAACTCATTTTTCTCTAAACCCGTATCAACCCGGTTGTTTTTGACCGAATCCTTTTTAACTCGTCACCTAAACCCACCCAACCTCTTAAGCCTTACCCACATCATGTTTTATAAGAAAGATTGTATACAAATGTAAAACACGAAGCTGTAAAAGCAAACTCACAAATCCCAAGGGATCATATTTGCAAAACGGATGAAACAAAGATCCCAACACCATTGGAAGGGGATAGAATATCCTCATTGTTACCGTTTTGCTTAAACCCTAAAAATAAATAATAATAATAATAATAATAATAATAATAATAATAATAATAATAATAATAATAATAATAATTAGTTATGAAACATATTTCTACAGATGATCAAAACCCTAACTTATCCGATTGCCATGGCTGCGGTGTCCGTGTTAACCACACAAACCCTAGGCACCGACTTCAACCGATGAACAGCATGTGGCGCATTGTGTTACTCTGTAAGAAATGCACCAAACGAGTCAACTCGTCCGAGCTTTGTCCGTACTGTTTTACTGCTGTCAATAAAACCGATTGCTTCAAATGCAGTGATTGCCAGCATTGTATTCATAAGGATTGCGTTAACCAGTATGGTACGGATTTAGGGCTAATTTGTGTTGATTGTTGGATTCCTGAAGCTTTTGGTAATAATAATAGTAGTTCAATTAGGGCTAGAAAGAGGAAGTTTAAAAACACCGAGGAAGTGGAAAGAAAGGTTGCGGCTGCCGCGAAAGCTAGTGAGAATGCGCTGATGAAGGCGGTGGCTGCGAAGAACGCGGTTGAGTTAGCGAAAGGTATTTTGAGTGTTGTTAGGTGTAGGAAAGTTGGTGAGACGGAGGGTGTGGATGATGCGAAGTTGGCGGTTTTGTTGCACAGGGCGATTGATAGCTTGCCGAGGATAGCTACGTGTGCTTGGTTTGGGAGGTCGGTTGGAAGGGATGATGCGTCGGTGACGTGTTATTCGAGAAGGCGTGCGGGTAAGGATATTCGAAGTTTGGATGCTTCGTTAATATGTTACTCTAGAAGGGATGATGCGCCGGTGAAGTATTATTCGAGAAGGCGTGCGGGTAAGGATATTAACAGTTTGGATGCTTCGTTGATACGTTATTCTAGAAGGGATGATGCAGTGGTAGCATGTTATTCGAGAAGGCGTGCGGGTAAGGATACTAGCAGTTTGGGTGTTCCGTTAATGTGTTATTCTAGAAGGCATGTGAAGGGTTGTTTTAAGAATTCGGGATCTTTGAGTGCACCGTTGTTGTGTTATTCTAGAAGGCGGTCTAGCAGTAAAGCTTGTTTACATGGTGGGGAGTGTGAGTGTGCTAATGGAAACAATTGCCAAGAAAATGATGTGGGAAGAATTGGTATGAAGACGAATAGATATATACAAAAGTACTACAGAGTTGGAAAAGGAAAAACAAGGCCTTCACTTTTTGTTAAGGACACTGCTAATTTGTGTACTGAAGGCATGACTGATACTAGGGATTGTGATTTGTGATAAGTTTGTTGATAATAGCAACCGCTTTTGTTGAAATACAAGAGAATTTCAAGATCTAAGTTTTCAAATCATCCAATGGAATCGACAACTTTATCTGATGCGAGGCCCTGCTCTGCTTCACAATGATAGCTTTGAGTTTTCAGGTATTCTAACTGTAGTTAGTTTCTGACAGTTGGTAGCAACGAAGTTATGTACTAATATACTATGCATCTATGAGTGTTCATTTCTATATGCATGATATGAAGCTTCTCTATAAGTGCAGTTCTTTTTTTGGTTAAAGATGATTATGCTCTTGATCTTTGCATTGTTGTGTCTTGTGTGTGATCTGAGGTACTTAAGTTACTGGAATTGGTGTCCAAATATGATCTCTTTCATTTACTGTGCTCTCTAATAGTTTTAATCCAAGGACAAGCTAGATATAAGGTTCTTGTTGTGTGCCTCGTGTCTACTTTAGCCTGCGTTTTAAAAACCGAGCTGAGAACACAAGTTACATATTTATATAATTGTGTCTATCACTCTATTGTCTGATCTTTTAACCTCTTTAGTAATTGTTCGTCTCTATGAATGTGTTAATTAGATTATTTTCTGCTACTTGCTTACATCCTTTTAATTAGTAACTATTAAATATAACCATCAAAGGGTTCTCTAGTGATCGATGTCTGTTAATGAATTGAAGTGTTGCTTAAGAGTCTAATGGTCTGGTTAGGTTAGATATGACTATAAAAGTATACCGTTGAAACCTGCTTTATTGCACTGCAAGTGTGTTTGTGTTTGTGTTGTTAACTGGGCTACATGTTTATATGAATATGTTGTTTGTGCCTCATGCCTCCTAATTGCCATGCGACACAGTAACTTTGTGAATAAAAAATATGATTAAAGTTAAAAAGGAACATGAACACAAACAAAAAATAAGCTTTGCCTTGTAAAGAAAGATTACGGTGTCGTGTGGATTCTATAATCATTCAATATACATATATTGAGGTTCCAACTTTAGTGTGGAGTCCACACTTCTTCCAGTTTATTAATCTTGGCATTAGATTCTCTAAATTCATTATTATCTTTATGCTAGTGCTATCCTACACAGCTATCCACCTTCCTAGTGGTTTTGTTATGACCTTTTTAAGTTTGATATTGGGAAATATAGTAAATTAGTTATTTTTAGAGAAGCGTCATGCTTATCAATTGCATTATCAAGATTATATGGTTTGACTGTATGTGATAGTTTTATCAACTTAAAAGTAGATTTAGTACCAGTTTTTATGGGGATATTGGTAAGTATACTTTTTAGCAGACAAGAATTCTTCTCTGTTTCATAAGGTCCATTGATATGATACTTTGCCTTTAGTATAGCTTCCACCCTCCTTTTATATCACTAATTATATGAATATATTCCCGCCACCTACTCCTCATCCAGATTTCAATATTTAGGATTCCACAACTCATGAAATTTTCAATGTGTAGTCACTGTATTTTCACTATGTAGCGTGCACGCTTTTGATTTTCCCCGTTCATCGTTTGCATCGGAATATTATACTAGTTATGTAATTCTCATGAAAGTGTAGAACTTATCTATGTGTTATAATGCTATATTATACTCTATAATCTACATATACACTATTCCCCTTGCATTAAAAGCTATTACTTGCAGACTAACATTGGTTCTAGAGAACTATCACTTCGAGTTCTCTTCTCATCTTCTTGGTTGTAATGTATAATGTTGTTATTGAATTAAAACTTGATTCACCTTGAGGTAAAATACATAGCACATTAAAATAGTCTGCCACTCTAGCTAATGCTGATACTTCTATGGAGTATCTACTCTGTGGGATGAACTTAAGGGGTTAAACGTAGAAAGCAGTGGTTTGTATTTTTTGGTTGATTCTTTTCCCTCGTAAGTGGTCTTCACTGATCTGAGCGTAAATTTGTAAATGTGTTGATTTGGTTTATCTAATATGTTTGCGTGCCATGTTATATGTAATACGTTTATTCACTTCAAAGAACTTGATCGCTTCTTTTTTGCTCTTTTTGGTGTTAAGAGTTTTTTTATCTGCATGTTTCGATATCCAGATTTGACAAAAGATTTCTGCCTCTCCAGATATAGGTTTTTCTGCAAAGGTTTTGCAATCAATATAAAGGTTTAATTTCTTTTGTGAAAATAAAAACAAAAAGGATATTTTACAATCATAACTCCAGGAAGGCATGGTTAAGTGGTGATAAGATTGTGAATGGTTAAAAAAAATATTAAAGTTATTGTTGATATCTCTTAATTATATCTAGTTCTATCAGTTTTTTAGAACTCATAGTTTTTATATACTTTATAATTGTTTTTAGAAAAATTATAATAAATGATTTTATTATTATTATTATTATTATTATTATTATTAATTTGAGTATACTACTTCATATACTTTTCTCAAAAACAGGCATATTGACGCACCATTATTATATTGGTGCGTTCGTCACAATGTGAGCGTTAAACCCATTACAATTGTGTCTATATGCCTAGGTGTGATGCATTCTTGGGTGATTATGATGGTGCATCTAAAGTATTATTCGTCTAAAATCATTTATAATTAACTGGATACCACATGTTGCCTTCTTGAATGACTTCACACAAATATGCACAACACCTTTTATTGTGTAAGAAATAACTGTTAATAGTTAAGCATAAGGGCGCATCTAAAGTGTTAGCCGTCGGGTCCGCCAACCATCTGAACAATCAAATTTTATATAGAAGTATCTAAAGTTGGTGTTTTCTGGATCATTGACCCCTCTGGCTGGCGATAGTACTGCTTCTATTGGCTAGAGACACAGTTGTATCGTTTTTTGGAATATTGGTTACTAGCCGTAATCGGTTATTGGTCAAACAGTCAAAACCAGTTATGATTCCTTACCAGTTTTTTAGTGGAAAATCCCTAACCTATTTAACTGGTTCGGTTATTAACCGGTTAACTGAAAAATAACCTATTGAAAATAACTTTATTAACACTAACCATATCAACCTATATTCTGTTAACCGATTTCTATGTGAAAATCCTTTTTGGAACAGGCTTCTCATATACCGGTTACGGTTTGCACCTATACTAGTGAGTAGTGGTGGCTGGTGTTGCTATTAGGTTTAGATAAGGAATAAAATAAACATGATGTATGTCCTATTATTAGCCGGGCCTTTTGATTTTAGCCTTGTGGCCCAAATTGAATTTAGCCTTGAGTTTCAAATTTAGCCTCTTGTTTACTTGTATATGCAAGAGAATTGTTAGGACTTGTGAGTTTACTATCATTTGATACTTGAGATTGATTCAAGGCAGCAACTCACTATAACTTAGGGCATAGGAGTGTTCTTTGAGCTTCAAAGTTTCTTGGGTCGGGTTATTTAGGTCTTGGAATTTTAAGATGGTATCAGAAACCCGCCCGAATCTCTATCGGTGTTATTTGGTTTTGGTTATTCAGGTTATGGTTTTATTGGGCCAGGTTAATCGGTTATTCAGATTTCCAAAACGATTATTTACTAGTAAAATTAAAGAAAAAAGTACAATGCTAAAATAAAGCAACATAATCTGAAAACACAATGCGTAAAGAAGTATAATTTAAAAATGTCCAACGCTAAAAATAGAGTAGCATAATCAATCATCTTCACTCGTAATGTAAAAAACTACTAAAAAAATAAAGCAACATAATCCGAAAACATTATGGAGTTGTTTTACAATGTGTTTAATAGATACAACCAAATAATATGTTACGGAGTATATGATTACATATCATCCATGTAACTAAGTTTATGTTTAATATTTGTTTATTTTTGTATTAATAGTGATACCAAAAGTGATATATGCTCTATCTATCGTGTAACAAATATATATATATATATATATATCAGGGAGGTAGCCTTCTTTTGTAAATAATCTTTATTCTGGGTTATGTGGATTACACACTCACTCCAATTTTAAATCATCTTCCACCATTTGTGGACTATACACACTCCATTTCTCTTCTATATTCTATATTCGTTTTGAGATACCGTTTCATTATACAAATGAATGAATTGTGGCAGTCGTGTGGATTCCACATAACTTTATTTGTTTATGGACTGCAATGGAAACTCCATTTATGTTTTATTATATTATACGCTTGAGTTATATTATTTTTCCACGGGCATCCAACTAATTATATGTGCTTAGTAACAACTTCTTAAAGTTTAGAAGATCACGTCTCATAAGTAGACAGTATAATACAGACATACAATTAGGGGTGTGCAAAGTCTCTTCAGTTCCCATAAGCCCATAATCAAGGTTCGGTTATGGAACCATAACCGAATGGTTGGTAAATTAACCAATAACCATAGGTCGGTTAACTATCGGTTATGGGCCGGTCTTGGTTAAGTTCGATTAATTGTCAAATGTATTTTTTTAAGCCTTTATTCAAGTTGAATTTGGTTCGGTTATGGTGTTCCAAGCTTAGTTATGATATTCCAGGCCATATATGATATAAACAGTCATAAATTTATATGTTCATAGCTGGAAATAGAGAGATAATTTATAAAAGATGAAATTAGAGGTATAAAATTTGGAAAAAAACATAAAAATACAAGGTTCGGCTTCAGTTAAAGTCGGTTAACGGAGACATGTTAATCGTAACCATAACCGCATATGGTCTGTTAATCACATTCATTTAACCATAACCGTCGGTTTTGTCCGGTTAGGGTTAATTTCGGTTAATTTTTTCAGTTTTCGGTAATGGTTTGCTTTTTGCTCACCCCTACATATAATCTCCTATCGTGTAACTGTTGATGATATTTTTTTTCCGACTGTTTGCACTTTTGATACACTTTGAAGTTCAACACGTTAACTAGCATGAATAATTTGAATAGGATAAATTGGTTTAAGGATCACAGGTTCATCTATGATAACATGCTATGTTCTTCTTATCATCTGACTATAATTCATGAACTAGGATATTTCATTACTTGATTTACTTGTTGCAAAGTAGAGTAGTAGAAAATAATCAAGAACATTATGCAAAGGCATTTGTAAGTTGTAAGACTGTCAGCATGGGGACAGACAGGATTCAATCTATTTCTTGGAATAAATGTAATTATTTGGGGCTTGTGGGTTATACACTATTTTTAGCTTTCTGCACTATCTACAGTTAACATATAGATTATGTGGGAATGTAGACCCACGTATACATACTCTATATATCCTCTATGAGGGACTCAATCTATCACAACTTACTTCATTTTTTCACTCTCTGTGGCATACTATTAATATCTTCTTAATTTCTTCTTGCACCACAATGGCTGCACAAAATGATGTATGCATTCCGGTTTCCGAGGAAGATTTCGACTACTCACAAAGGGGCCAGTGGCTTCGTGCTGCTGTTCTCGGAGCTACGGATGGTTTGGTTTCTGTATCGTCCCTGATGATGGGAGTTGGAGCTGTGAAACATGATGTCCGAGCCATGATTCTTACAGGCTTTGCTGGTTTAGTTGCTGGTGCATGTAGCATGGCAATTGGTGAGTTTGTTTCGGTATGCTCCCAACGAGATGTAGAAGTGGCTCAGATGAAGAGAGATAACAGAACCGAGAAGGAAGCGCTCCCGAATCCTGTTCAGGCGGCTCTAGCATCAGCGGTTGCATTTATGTTGGGGGCCATGGTGCCCTTACTTGCTGCTGCTTTTATAGTTGACCATAAGGTTAGGCTCGGTGTGGTGATGGCCACAGTGAGCTTGGCTCTTGTGGTTTTCGGGTGGGTTGGAGCGTATTTAGGGAGGACTCCTGTGGTGAAGTCTTGTTTAAGGATTGTGGTTGGAGGGTGGATGGCTATGGGCATTACTTTTGGACTCACAAAATGGATAGGTGCTACTGGACTGTAGTTTAACACCAGATATATTATTGTTATGTTTTAAGATTTTTTTTTTCAAGCTCCCTTTTGAGTGATCTTTACTGAGTTTACCAAGTGAACTGTAGGTATGCATGGACAACTTTTAAATGTACACTTGGGCATTTGCTAATAATTAAAAGCCACTGGGTTTTTATGTTAACTCATGCTTGAACTGACCCTTTGTAGTTTTATAAACTCATGCTAGCTCTACGGTACAAAGTAAGCTACTTGAACGATCACTTCATCTTTTGGTTACAACAGGAAAAAAAATGTTGTGTTGTTTAACGGGTGGAACATGACACGACATGTATCTCACGACTAGTTTAAATGCACTTGTCATTTTTGTTAAATACTAACTGGATATGTTTAATAACTAGGTTATACGACATGACAGGTTTAACACGGTTAAAGGTAACCAATTCAATAACATAAATTACATGAAACGTTTAACACGATTATTGACACAGTCCCTAAACACGATTAAAAAATAATGTAACATCCGGCCCCTTATACCACCAATATTGTTTGATGTGCTCCCAATAGATTGCCTATATATCCAGAAACTCACGGATTTGCATTTGGTTGTGTTGGTGGAGACTTTCTAGGAGATCATCGTATTTCCACCATATATAGCACACTTAACTATACAGTTTTCATCTACTTCAAACATCCAACCAAATCCAAAACGCGTTGGTAATATTTGAGACGGGACATTCCTTATGAACAAATAATCTCTCCTATGTTGGTTTTGTCAAGAGTATACAAATAATAAGTCGTATTAATTAACACATAAATTAAACTTTCCAAAACTTCCACTCCATATTTGTTCAATTGCAATGCATTTATCTATTTATTTATATAATTTATTATAAAACTATTTCGTTTTGGTAAATGGGTCATAAATATGCCGCGTCGATTCTATTAATCTATTTTGAATGATAAGTTACAATTGTTGGCAATAATGTGACTAAAAGTTCAGAATTAGAAGATAAAAACAATTGCTTGAAGATCAAGATCATCCAAACAATTTGAAGTCTAACTTATAGATTTTTTTGGTTGATCCTTTTGTTACTAAAGATATTTTTATATCTTTTAGTTGGTAGCTAGCTAGTATTTACATTTCCCTATTGTATAAGTTTTTGATTAATTCAATAAAACCTTTTTTTGTTTGGTTTTATTTCCTTTTATACATGTATATCCCACTACTAGTACTTGGGACCTAATTAAAGTCACATCTCCTTCTCTCTTTATTTATAAATAGCTTTTAATGTTTTTCTAATTTAAAGGTCTAGTGATTAATGGTGGCAGTCGTGTGGATTCCACAAGTCTTGAATTATTTAAGTAGTGATCCATCTTTCAAGCTTTTTTGTATGTAGTGTTGGCTCATTTTTATTTTGTATAGTAAGCATCCAAATATCTCTTTCTTGAGATGCTTTATTTGAATATGATTTTCACGAGCTTGTGGATTACACACTATCTTTTAACTTTGTGCACGATCGAAAGTCGACTCATTGATCATCATAGACTAATACATACACATATACATATATAGATACTATATATATATCCTCTATGAGGGACTCTTAAGTTGATTCTTATACAGGCTTTGCTGGTTTAGTTGCTGGTGCATGTAGCATGGCAATTGGTGAGTTTGTTTCGGTGTACTCTCAACGAGACGTTGAGGTGGCTCAGATGAAGAGAGATAGAAGAATATCTGGAAACAATATTAATCAGGAAAGTGAGAACGAAGCACTGCCGAATCCAATTCAGGCTGCTGCAGCATCAGCCTTTGCATTTATGTTAGGAGCCATCATGCCCTTACTTGCTGCAGCCTTTATAGTGGACCATAAGGCTCGGTTAGGTGTGGTTGTAGCCACGGTGAGCCTGGCGCTTGTGATTTTTGGGTGGGTTGGAGCCTTTTTAGGCAGGACACCTGTAATGAAGTCTTGTTTGAGAGTTGTGGTTGGAGGGTGGATGGCTATGGCCATTACTTTTGGATTAACCAAGTGGATAGGCTCTACTGGACTATAGTGTTTCCTTATATTGTATTTTCACTGTTTAAATGTCATGATTGTTGTTCATGTAAGAACTTTTCATAACACGATATTTGAACAAACACCTTGTTATAATCTTTGTTGCATTAATTGAAAAAACAAAACACTGACTCATAAGCTTGACCTAATTCCAAACCAAAATATGGACTCGGTATTCAAACTAGAACAAAACATGACCTACTACATCATTTACGGCTAGGACTACTGGGGGTATCTAATCCCATTCGCTCCTCTAGCTTTCGTCTCTCAGTGTCAGTGGACTCAAACCCTTTAAATAGCTGATTAAACCTATAATCATAGACTATTAAACCGAATATTAATACTATACATCTAGACCCAACAACTTGATAAACACAAATGGACTCCAACTTATGAGCTCGAGAGCGTCTAGTATGGAGACAATCGTACTTTTTTCATATAAATGATCATCGGTAGAGAACACAAATGACCGTTTATGTATCTGATGGTCGTTTTGACTACATATTGACGACCGTACGTTTTTGTGCCCATCCGATGGTCTCCTTCTTTGTGTTGGTATATGACATAGTAGCCCTTGCGTGTCTGTTCGGACGACCATATGTTGTATGCATGGATGAGCGTTAACTGTCGGTGTGAGATCAGATGTTAGATGGTGTGGAGATATGTCTATTTTTGTGATCACTAGACCAAAATGTATGTTTTCTTGCTTTTCCTAATTGTAAACTTTGGTTACATTCTACATTCTTCTATTATTTTGATGTCACACTTTACTACTTTAGTGTGGAACTCTCCTTGTAGTTTAATTAGCTTGGAATTAGATTCCTAAAAACCGATCGATCTCATCATTTCTTTATGCAAGTGCCATCCTACACAGGCTTCCATCTTCCTAGTGATTTGTTGTGTCCCTTATCTAGTATATGCTAGGGTATTGTGGTACATGGTGAATTAATTGTCTAAGAAGCACCATGTTCTCTTCAATAAAGATTCAATTATGATTATAATCTTGAATAGTATTACTATTAGCTTCATTTTAAGATTTTAGCCAACCAAAGATGGTGTGACACATTGGGTGTGACTAGAAAAGCAATTAAAACACCTTTATATATATACATTTAAAAGGGTGTTTTCTCTTTCACAAGCAGCTTATCTTCTTAATTATATATATATAACTATTCACTTTATCAATCTTCTAAACGTCCAGTTGACTTATTCACGAAAATAAATCTACAAACATGCACAGAACAGTCTTTCTAGATCGGAATATATAATGGAATGACAATTGACAAAATATCTTCTGGTAACATATAAGTAATAATTGAGCAATCAAAAGTTAAAATCGAAATATATAATTATCAGCATAACACAATAGATAAATAAATTATAATTTATTATTAATTAAGTGACGTTGCCTGATCATTAATTACCGCCACTAGAGTCGGCGCACCAACCGTCACCGTTGTCACCATCACCGCGGTTGCTTGACGAACAACACCACTATCAGCGCTCTACTACCACCACCATCAATATTTTCTTTTTATTTTGGTGAATTCTTTTTAATGCGCGGTAAGTGTAATTTTGTCATTTGTATAACATTCATGTTTATTATTATTTTTTTGGCGTTACCAAACAAGATAAGATAAGATTTATTTCAATCATATAGGTTAATTAAACATGAAAAAGAAATGGTAATGATATATTTTATTCCTTAGTCCATTCCCTCATGCATTTCATATCCTCTCCAATTTTTCATTACCTTATACCAAGCATACCTTATAATACTCCTATTTATTCCTAATATGAAAAAAGGTGGGAGAAGGTAGACGTAGAGCCTAAACAAACCAAATGTTACATGCATAGTCGATCCTAAGCATGGGCAAGCCGGACATCCGGTGGTGTATATTTTTTTTTCAGGCACACAATTTATATATATTTTTAAATATAAAATCAAAAACTTAGTGGACCCGTCATATATAAACAACGTTCAAACTTATGGTCATCCTTTATAAAAAATTAAAACCTAATAGTTATTGGTTGGGTCCAGTAAAATAATTGACTCATAAACCTTAAATAATAATAAGAGTACATTAAATTTTGTTTGTCATATAACTCGTTCCGGTCTTCTTTTCGGTTAGTTATTACGGTATGTTATTTTAATACTATGATTTTACTATATTTATTGCTATTTCATCTTTTAAAGAAAATTGTTTATATTCGTTCGGACCTCGTTCCGGCTCATATAGAGTACATGAATCCTCATAACCGGCCATAGTTTATCATCGATCCCTTCTTATTCTTCTTTATAAATATACTTAGCACATTTTAAATTTTTATTTCTCGATAAGTTATTATTTTTTTTCTTCGACCGTTTTGTGACCATTACTTTTATTTTGACCCTTTCACTTTTTGAGACATAGGCGACCGGAAAATAACTTCTAATTTTATTTTATTTTTTGTTCTTAGCAATTGTTTTGCAAATAAAATTTGATCTTTAGTTTAAGATTATCTTTGTCATCTTTTAATTATTTGTTTGTGACCGATTTGAATGAGGTCTCTGTTTTTCCATCCAATCTTAATTCGCTATTAGAAAACTGCTTTTTTTACGACCAGTGGCGGAACCAGAACATTTCAATCGGAGGGTCAGAACATAAACATTTTTTTAATATTATAACCAAGGGGGTGTTTGTGATTTCTTATTTTACTTCCTTATGACTTATGAAAAAGTTATAAGTTACAACTTTGTAACTTATTGAATTTTTTCTCACATATTAAGCCAATCTAAACACCTTTTTTAACTTTTTAATAAGTTACAAGTCATAAGAAGACAACGATAAGGAATCCCAAACAACCCCTATACATCTAAAGGCAACATAATAACATATTGCTAGCTAATAATCTTTATACTTTTATCAAAAGCTTAGCTCGAATATTTTTTTCTGTAATATCCTAATAAAAAAAGATTTATGAAAGTCAAATAAATAACTTCAACCAATCTAAACGTAAATAGTAAAAAAATATTTCTGAATTATATTTTTTATTAAAAACAACAGAAAAACTTAGAAAATATCAAATAAACTTGATAAAAGTAAACAAAAATATAAATTAATAAAGTAAGAGTTAAGTAAAAAACTCAAACTAATAAATAATGTTAAGTAAAATATATCGTTCGAAAAATATAAATACTCCTTTGGTAAACACTAATGGCTAGTTTATTCAGTTTTTTAAAAGAAAAATAAAATAAATCTCTGACATTTATAATTAATGTGCAGTAAAAGAGGTCATAGGCATTGAGTGGCTATGGCATTCATCTTTCTTCTCCCTCACCAAAATGACATAACCACAGATCGTCGTCTCTGATCACCCGGAAATTTTTCAGAATGTTTTTTTTCAATTTTCACAGTTCCATTAGTCCACTAGAGAGAGTTTAAGGGCCAAACTATTAAAAAAACATGTTGATCTTAGTAACCCTGTAAATACAAATTCCGGCCGGTCGGAGGGTCAACGGACCCTCCTGACCCCCCTTTGGTTCCGCCTCTGTTTACGACATTGTAGGTGTAGGGTACGTTAAACCTACGTACACCTACAGACATCAAAACTCTGTGGCAAATCTTTGGGAAAAAGGCTGCCTGCGATAGTTTTGCCACAAAAGTATTCGGTTGCTAACTTCATGACCTTTTTTGATGGTACCACATTGCGAAAACATCTATTGCCGACGAATGCCATATATATGTCAGTAATCGGTCTCGCCAAGGGATCATACTAAAAGCCAAAAACGTAGTAAATTTTATGTTATGTAGTTTGCAATTTCTACGTTCACTGTGTCATTATGGTTCCTTCCCGAGTCTTGCACGTCCCAGTAGGCCAGTAAATACGTCCATGAGTGTCCAATATATCACCAACGTTTAAAAAATAAACGTATAACATGCGTAACTAGTACGTATATGGTATTCACAATGCCTTTGGACAAAATTACTTTGATTTATCATAAGGCCAAACGTACTGGGCGAGAATTTGGGGCGATAAAGGAGATGACCCCCCTCCCCGGGGCGATAATTGGGCGAAAAGGGGCGGGGGCGGGAATAATTTGTCGCCTGCTTTTCCTTTCTTTTTATTATTATTATATTCTAATGTGTGTGGGTGATATATATACATGCATATATATATGTATATATTATTATTATATTACTATTGTAGCCCCTACACCATTACACCCCAAAAACAAATTCTTATCCCTTGCTGACTGGGCGGCACACGGCGCAAAACGCCCCAATTTGTAGCCCCTCCACTACACATAGCCTAACTGCGACTATTTACTTATTTTCTCGAATTCATTAATATTTACTCAACCGTCCATTACTTAAAAAGTAATTGCGTCTTCTTTTACCTACGTGTTTAAATCAAGTACATAATAAATAGAAACAAGAAAATGATGTGTGAACAAACTCTCTCATTAGAATTGTTGGATGCAAATGTGAAATAACTGTATTTACCCAAAGAACATATAATTGAACTGTCAATTGTAACGAATTGTACAAAAATGGTAGCTGCTCAATAAGTTTCATAAACTGTACACAAAAGCTCACAAATAAGGCATGTATAAGTTTTGCAAGTATCTATAACATGAAAATTTAATTGTATGCATTCACTGAAAAATTATCAATCATACATTTATTATATTTATAACGTTCTTATGTTTCTTTCATAAATCATTTTCACCTTATATTCCACTTTATCTCTTGTATTATAACTCACACACGACATAGGAAGAATGAATAACATGTTAATAGGAATGTTTGTCATGATCATATCATGTTCTATATTAATTGGGATTTCTGAAGCTCGTCTGAAAATAGGGTTTTACGATAACACATGCCCGGATGCAGAATTCATTATCCGTGACGTTATTAGGGATGCGACTGACTCCGACCCAAAAGTTCCTGCACAAATGCTCAGGCTTCACTTTCATGACTGCTTTGTGCAGGTTCTTTAGTTACTCTCACTCACTCTATAAGCTAGCACATAAATTTCTTGGTTTTATATGGCTTTTATATTTGATGATAATTCAGTTGAGTTTCAGGGCTGTGATGGATCGATTTTGATCGATAATGGACGGGTTTCTGAAAAGAGAGCACGTGGGCATCAAGGGTTGAAGGGTTTTGATGTGGTAGAAGAGGCAAAAGCTCGGTTAGAGTTTGAGTGCCCTGGTGTGGTTTCTTGTGCTGACATTGTTGCCATTGCTGCTAGAGATGCCGTTTCTATTGTATGTAGTTATTTGCTTTCTCTTTTTAGTCGATCTCTCTCTATATTTTTTTGAAAATGATGTTTTGTGAGAAATCGTTTCATTTGTTTTGTATGGTTTTTGAGACGTTTTCACATCTAGTGTTTTGGTGGTTTGAAACCACGGTTTGTAGAGGATTGAACACCTGAAACGGCTTGGAAACTTGCAATTAAGAGATTGTGAGAAACCGTGGTTTCAAACCACGTACCCAGATGTGAAAAGGTCTAAAAAACCATACAATAGATGAAACGATTTCTCACAAAACACCATTTTCGAAAAAAATTGGACACGAACTTGCTGCTTTTTGTGTGTTTGCGTGGATATATGATTTGATCTTTGTGTTTGGTTGATATATAGAGTTTTGGGCCATTTTATGAAGTTGAAACTGGTAGAAGAGATGGATTTGTTTCAAATAAATCATTGGCTGCCAGGATGCCTGATTTTGGAGACTCAGTTAAGCTTCTGAAACACAAGTTCTTTGAGAAAGGACTTAATGTGAAAGACCTTGTGGTTCTCAATGGTAATCTTCTCTTTTATTTTCTCTCTATATATATACATTTATACATGCATATACTGGATATGTATGCTTATATCTATTAACCATGCAGATTTAGTGGTGATGTATAGTTGGTAGACATTTTGAGAGGTATGAACCTGGAGGAGTTTTCTAACATGTTCCATCAGTCAAACACGGTATCTAAAAAATGGTCGAAAAATAATTGATATTGTACTTAATCAATGGGGTTGATGGCCAATTGATAAAGACAAAACCATTAAAAAACCTAGGGGTTGAAAGATATTGGATAGAAGTATCCCGGCTACATGACTTAAATTCGTCATTCAAAAGAAAAAAAGATTGATTATTCCACACTTCCATGCATGAATGCATGGGATGACCTTTTAAGGGCGGGAGGAGGGCACTGGTCACTGGCCGGTCCCCAGTTGTTTGTTTTGTTTTCTTTTGTTTGATGCAAGTATAAATAGCTCTTACACTTAACAATTTTATAAGAAAAAGTTATATGATACTTTAAATGTTTATAAGTTTCAAGCCCCTGGATCTAAATATTCAAGTTTCTGCCCCTACGAATTATGTATTGAGTTTCCGCCACTACATGAATGAAAACCTAAGGTTAAGTTCCTAGGATAGATTCAAGACGGTGAAACGGCCACAAGATCAAAATGCTTTATAGACAATAGCTTAATTAATAAACATGTTGGTCCTATCATTTTTCCAAAGTAAACAATGTTCGTGTTTGCATGAACGTGCTAGGGTTTTTTAAGACATTTCTAGCAAATATATATTAGTTTTGATTCAAAATTAATGTCAAATACAATGAGAGAAGTAAATAATTCACGATTATTTATTTACTTTATGGTGACAAAACTTTTAGGTGCCCATACTATTGGTACAACCGCGTGCTTCTTCCTTATGGATCGGCTCTACAATTCCTCGCCACACGGTGGTCCAGACCCGAGCATAGATGAGGATCTCCTTCCAGAACTGATGGACGCCTGCCCTCCAAATGGAGACATAAATTTCAGGGTACCGATGGATCATAATAGCGGTGAGACTTTTGACACTCAGATACTAGAAAACATCAGGAACGGCTTTGCAGTGTTACAATCTGATGCGGAGCTGATGGATGATCCAGTGACAAGACGTATTCTGGACTCGTATTTAGGATTTACAAACCAATCGGTCCTACCATCTTTCGAAGCTGATTTTGTCGAGTCTATGGTGAAAATGGGTCGAATCGGAGTTAAGACCGGTCGAAGAGGAGAGATTAGACGTGTGTGTAACACGTTTAATGATTAACAGAAATAAGTGTTTCTGTTATATATATTTCGAAATAATAGTGAATCCATGAATGGTTTATAAAATAAGTGATATTATTTAATGTTATTATGAACAGATCAGTGTACTTATATGTTATCTGGATTTGTATATTTTTGTAGAGTTTTTGTATTCATAAAACATACAGTTGCTTTATGTATCATGACATGAGAAAAGTTCGATCCATAATTAAAGTTGAAAGAAAGAGATACGTAAATGTTTTGAATTTTTTTGGTATAAAAGTTACTTATGAAATTAATATGTCCGTCTCAACCTTTTTGAGGCCCATGTCATCTTTTCTTTAGTTGGTTAAAAGTATAGGTGTAAAAAAAAACCGGTTTGGGACCGGTTTTAGGCAAAAACCCAATCGAACCGGCTTGGTTTTTCAAAACCGGGTTCACCAAAACCATCAGTTTCAGGACCGGTTTCCTTTGAGATCTAACAACCCGGTTTTAAAACCGAACCGATTTGAGGAAAACTGGGCCGACTTATCTTGCTTCTAAACTGGTTTATAAACCGAAATGGTTGAGTCAAACTGTTTTTGACCAGCCGTTGACCAAACCGGTTCAGTTTGAGTTTAAAACCGATTTTGTACACCTCTGCATTTTTTACTTTATATTGTTCTATATTCAATAAAAAAAAGAGTAACTATCAAATGGGGACCCGGTCCATAGCAGACAAAAAGAAGATACTGGCCCAACACATGTAAATATAAAAAGGAAGGATCCTTTATCATTTTAATATGTGCGACGGTGATAAGATATAGGGTTTTGAAAGAGCATTTGGATATTTCTTGGCTTTTGGAGGTAATGACGTAATTTTAAGGAATTATTTGAATTTAATATGTGTCCATAATAACTTGTATTTGGATTTAATGGGCTGATTTAATATTGTTTACTTATCATGACCTAAGTGTTTTAGGGGGTGGGAGTGGTCCAATTTCATCACTCACAACATCAAATGGTGGTGTGTCACGTCATCCCATCACATTCCATCACTAGTGATTGAATTTAGTGGAAGTGGAGGTAGTGATGTTTTTTTTTTCTTTTTTTTACAACTAAAAAATTAAAGGTAAAATATAAAAATTATTAAACAATCTAGAACATATTACAACTTAAAAATTATAGTACATGTACTGCAGTTAACCCGTTCCGCCGTGACATGGGGGAAAAATACTTATTGTTATTTAGCATCATAAGATATAAAAAATGATATAAGGGTGGTGTTTCCCTTTATTTATTTATTTATTTATTTATTTATAATAATTCAAATAATATAGTTACACAAACAGACAAACAAAAATAGTAGAAAATGACTTAAGTACTCTCCGTCTTCTTCTTCCTCCTCCATATTTCTTATTCGTTTGTTTTACAGAGCTCCTTGCATTTCTCAAATAACGTCACGGTCTCAACTCTAAGTACACATGTATGATTTTCGTTTAGAAGTTTTTGTTCATATTCTGTATCAGCTGCTTCACTCATTCACTCCTCGTTTTTTTTAATAACCCAACGGTCATCAACGGTCACAATCATCGGCTCCACCACTAATGGCCATCACGGCCGCACCCCCATCACGAGTGATGGGGGACCGACGGCGGTGTTCTAAGGCCCATCACGCGTGATGGGACTACCCCCACCCCCACCCCTTTAATGTTGTTTTATATTGCCTAGGTGATTTAATGTTGTTTATTTATAACCGTCTCATGCTTGGTTGACCTTGAAATAAATTTAGGGCTCATATTTTTTGTTTAGGGTTTAACAAGATGAAAAAAAAAATTAAAAAATAAAAATAAGCTACTGTTTACTTGCTGTAGTTGTTGTAGTGGTTTTTGGGGTTCATATTAAAAACGAGAAAAAGAAAAAGAAGACATGTTGACTTGTTTGACCGTAAAGGTTTCACTCAATAATTACATTAACTTTTTAATTGTTTGAAGTTTTAGATTGCTGCTGCTTTTAATGGAACCAGATGAATCAATGGACATCGACACTCCACCACCTTCCCAAGGTGCAGCTGTAAGTATGTTTGTGGAAGACTAGTGAGAAGTCAGATTTCTCAAACTTAAGGGGGTCAACAGCCTTTTTTAAGACGGAAGAGTTTATCAAAACGCACAACAAGCGGGTTGATTTGCAAAATAAAAAATAAAAAATGCATTCACCTATATCTGGTACCGTAAAGAAGAGCACGAGCTGGTTGTTACCGAATTGGAACCCCCCGGAAGGAGATTTTCTTTTACCCTAAAAAAGGGTTGGATATGGCGAAGCTTGAATTATTGTATGCTGTTGGCTCGATTTTGTTTGTCCAAAGTCGCAAACACGAAATCATTCTCTATAATTTGTGGGGTGCCTCTGTGACTGTGGTTGGATGGGCGTTTGTGTCCAAGTTGGAACATGGTTACGTTATGAGGGCTATGAAACTGGTTGGTGCCACTGATTTAAGGGTGGTGCAACCTATTTTCATCAAACGAAGCGCGTATAATCTCCGGGCCCGTTACACATTCCACAACCACCCTTCACAAAAGTATGGAAACAACATTAGGTGCACAACCATTGCAGAAATCAATAGGAAGGACGTCAAGCATCCAATCTATCGATTTATGATGAACCGACACCCACAAGCATCTGCTGTTACTACAATGCATATAGGGAAGCCGGTGTGTATTATGCGTGACGCAAGCCTTGTGTTTGGGGAGGATTACTTGAGGCAGTTTCCACCGGATGGGACCGTAGCCAACACTTTATGAAAATGGTGGACTGCGGTGATGTGTATCTAGTTACGGTGCAATGGATAAGAGGAAGGCATGGACAGGATGAATCGATTGATGATATTGAGCTGTTCAAGATTCAACCCGAGCTTCGAGATGGTAACATGAGCATCTCTAATGTGCCACGTAATCATCTTACAGAAATCGGGTTTAAAGTGTTTGGCAACCAGTGTTTGAGGATGATGTGGTTCTAACTATGACAACGGTTAACGAATTGCAACCAAATGTCTTTAATGGTAGAGAGTGTATGATATTCTCGTTCAATACCAAGACCACATAGACATTCGCAACATCCCTGTGGCTGAAGTACGAATTCCGGGTGCTACAATCATTGGCAGAATGAAGATCAAGTTGGATCAGTGAAGATCACTAGGCAGGTAATCTTATCAGCTTTTGATATGAAAAGAAGAAACCCTTCTCTTTTTGTAGTTTTTGGAAGAATGATGAAGGTGAGCCTATTATTATTATTATTATTATTTATTTAGATGTAAAATGAGTTTCTTTTAAGAAAACTTTATAGCATGCATGTATAAACTGTGTTTCCTTGAATGTATAAAAAGCCATATGCATTTCATGAGTTGGTTTCTTGAATCTTGGACTTTAAGATGTAATGAATGTCCAAAATATTTATATTAGACCGTGTTCTTGAATGTATAAAAAGCCAGATGCAAAGGGTTGATCATTTTGAATAAACCGGACCGAACCGGAAATAACCCGACCCAACTCGAGACCGGAATTCTAAAAAAACGTTGACCGAGAACCGGACCTCATATGCCCCATTCGGTTTCTGCCGGTATCGGTTCTAGCAAGTTGGTAATCGGGTTGTACTAGAGACCAAGTTCAACGTGAAGAAAGAACAGAAGTAACTCATCGGAAAATAAAATTCCGGCCAAAAGCAATAGTGGAGTGTGAGACGTTGGACCCTTTGAAATTGTTGCCGTAGAGACGTCGAGATGAAATTAAAGAGTGAAAAATGATAAGTCAGAGTTTATACCGGCAACTAGCGGTGGTAGGTTATGAAACAAAGGAAGAAAGAAGAAGATGGTTTCTTGCTAGGTTTCAAAGTGGATAGTGAGTAATTGTATTGACAGTTGTATACCAAAGTAACATCCATATAAAACAAAATTGGTACTTATTTTATTTTTAAAATTAATTTTGTTATTCATTTTAAATAAAGAGTGTCAGGATTTTCGTTGTACATATGATTTTTCTTCTTATAGATTATTTTATTCGTTAAACAATTATAATGTAAATATCATTTTCCATATCAAAATACTCCAAACCTAAAGCAAAAAAGCTTTAATAACTTGTACTTTATTCTATAAGAGTTGTATTTTGCTAACCACCACTTTAAAACTAGTATAACCTATCTGCATATATAATAGATATAACATATAACACTAGGGTTTTATCACATTTACAAGCCGCCGCATAACCAGAAAAAAGATAACATGAAAAGTGTGAAGATTATGGGAGTTTACCAGGCTCTAATTTGATAGAAAGATGATCAGATAAAAGAAAAAAAGATCAATTCTCAACCCCTCCTCAACAAACCATCTTTTGTTCGTGCCGGTTCGGGTTTCACGCGATTTCAAACGTCCAGAACCAAACTCGAGACCGAACCCGGAATTTGTAAAAAATCAGAACCGATGATGACCGAATTACATCGGGTTAGGTTTGGTTTCAGTCTTTTTATGGGTCGGTTATCGGGTTTTCTCGGTCTTACCCAAAATCTGCACACCCCTACAGATGCATGTCATGAGTTGGTTTCTTGAATCTTGGACTTTAAGATGTAATGAATGTCCAAAATATTTATATTAGACCGTGTGTAGTGGATGAAACCTCTATGCGGGCGTTTACCGTCATGTGCCATCACGTCACCATAGGGGCGTTTTGTAAAAAAAAGGTGTAGTGGATGGAGCCCTAACCAATAATTACATTATTATTAATATCAAGAAAAGATAACAAATAAAAACTCACCAATCACATTTCACCCCTCTTCCTCCCATCCGGCGCTTCCCACACAACGTCCATCACCAAACTTCAACCCAAAGCACCCCGGGAGGTGTTGTTCCCGGACGCTTTGGTGCTTTTTGGTGCGCAAAACGCCTATTACACCCGGTCCTATAAATGCTCTAAAAGGTCACCGGTCCTATAAATACTCTAAGGGCGCGTTCGTTTCACGAAATTTTTTTAAAGGAATTGGAATTGGAATGAAATGTTTGAAAATCTCTATCATGTGTTTGGTTGTTTAATATGTTATTGGAATTGGAATCTTCTCAATTCTATTCATCTCCCTTCTATCTACTAACATATAAATAATAAAATAACAAAAAAATGATAATTTTAAAAAATATAAATATCAAAAAATTAATTAAAAAATTCGAAAATAATTTAAAAAAAAAAGTTAAAAAATAATAAAAAAAAACTAAAAAATATATTAAATTGGTTCCACCCCGCCAAAATCAATGTCGTGTTCCTTTGGTTACGTTTGCGAGTTTGTAAACTAAGTCGAGCCATTTCCTATTTACACGTTACCAAAACACAACGAGTTAAAATTTGTTGAATCAACTATATTATGATAATTTATATCTAACAAATTATATCAAAGTATTTTATCAAGCAAAAATCTGGTTGAAGCATTTCATCAAACAGTTGGTGTGCAATGGACGTTTGTTAAAAATAGTTTAAAATTTAAAAACTTTTGATAACCCTTTGAAAAATATCCAAGATTAAACAAGAACATAAACAAAAACAGAAATTAAAGTATAATAATAATAATAATAATAATCCAATGAATAACTAAAATAATAACAATGGAACAAATGAACTGACGAACACTGTAACTAGACAACAAGAAATAACTTTTTTCAATAATTCTTCACTGTAACTAAAACACACACACAAAAGCCTAACGTGTAGTGGAGGAGAATGATGTAGTGGAGAACGATGATGGAGAAGAACGATGGTGGAGGTAGACGAGCAAGACGGTGGTTCACGGTGGTAGAGAACGGCGGTGGAGCATGGTGGTGGAGAGAGGCGGTGAAGCTAGTCACGGTGGTATAAAGTCTGAAGATGATAATATGAAAGAGTAGGGTTAAGGTTTATAAAAATTCTTTAACATTCCTTTCAGTTTTGGGGGATTTTAAAATCCCATGAAAATGGAAATTGATAGGATTCCCTTTCCATTCCGGTTCCACCTAATAGTGAAACGAACACAGGCACCGTATATAATGTGTACACACACATATGTGAACCTTCAAGCGGGCAAAGTAAAGTTGCATTAATTTTGACATTATTTTAATAATATCGTGAAAATAACGGTAAAAGTGGCGAAAGGTTAATTAGACATTATGTGGTGGCGCTGATAGCCAAAAGACAAGGGTACATGCAACAATCGGCGACGTCCCGATGGTTGAGTGTATGTGCCTTATGTCCAAGGCTTGATGCAAAACTACTATCGAGTCGGAACTCGGAAGTCTCACCGGAAGCAGCCTCTCTATTCTTAAAGGGTAGAGATAAGACTGTCTATATCTTACTTTCCTCAGACCCTACCATAACTTTGCTATTGGTGAGATATAGTGAGTACGATGATGATGATGATGATGATGATGATGATGATGATGGATCTTAGGCTGAGGGGTGTGGGGCTTCAACGGGGGCGCTAGAGCCCCTCCGCTCGCGCCCCCAGGCGCTAACACCACACCACCGGGGCGCTAACGGGGGCGCTAACGCGAAAAACCATGCAGGCGCAAGCTGGTTAGTGGGAGAAGAGAGAGAGGAGCTTGCCTTGGTTTTAGAAAAAGAGCCGTTGGGCTCTTATTAAATTAAAAAAAAAAAATTCCTATATAATAACACCCCATCTCACCCATTTTTATACCAAAACTTCAAACCTTCACCCAAAATCAATTCATCTTCTCAACTTTTTTTAAAAAAATGGCTGGAAATTGGTACCCAAACCTTGATTCAGATTATCTTGACGACGATTTATGGTTGATCGAAGAAGACCAAGTCGAAGAATAAGAATAATGTTTTTTTTAGTACTTTAATTTTTATTTTATTTTTAGATATTAATGTGTGTTTTTTTTAATAATTTATGAGTTTTTTTAATAATACGTTGTTTGAATATATTTATAAAAAAATAAAAAAAAAATTCGCTGGAGCCCCTGCTAGAGCCCCTCCACACCAGGGCCAGGGGCTCCAACGGGGGCTCCAACACCCCCTTATCCAGTTTCTCTCTCTGCCACACGTCATAATATTATTGGTTGGAGCCACCATTAAAGCCCCCCACACCCCTCAGCCTTATTAAACCCAATCACAAGCTCTTTACCCAAGAACAAGTATAAGTACAAACAAATGTAATTAAATTTGATGAATTTATATTTACAATATGATGAATTGAAATGCAAACGACAACCGGGAATAACAATGATGAAATCCTAAATAGAACTATCCGCAATATGATCACAAATTTTCCAAAGATACACGAGAAGATCTGAAAGGGAGGTAATCAAAAACACGTTATGTACACTATTGTTTTGTACCGTACGTGTTAATCATAAATGGATCATGGGTTGATCCTACACAATGTAGCCCATACTCAACTTTAACCCAACTTATAGACTAAGTTCGAAGCCCATCAACTGCTGGATCAAGTCCAAGCCCGCTTGTCAAATATCCAAGTCTCATTAACAACACAAGAGCAACTTAAGAATTAAACATACTATTTTGTTTATTATACAAGCTGAACTTGAATAAAATGTACATAAATGGGTTCCGCTTATCCATCTCTTTATTATAGTTGAATCCTTTTCTTCAACATATGAATTTTAATATATAAAAAATGTTTTATGTTTACTTCAAATCTAATTAGATTGGGTACCACTTTTTAGTTATATGTGTTTCAGAGTTAACTAATTCGTGGTTTATAACAATCAAATAGTTTACACATGTTTTCATGTGTGAAAATCACTATTATCGACCCCTACGTTTTTTAAATAGTGAACTTCTTTTAATCATTGGTATCTATGTGACTTGAACCTAATACCTTTCTTTTCCAAACTCGTGTATAAAGGCTCTGCCTTTTAACTCACTAGTTATATGAGGTTTTCTTCAATAACTTATGTTTGTTAAATTTTTTTAAAGCTAAACACGCAATTATTTTTAATTTATTTCTCTCGACGTGATTCATAGTGTAGTGTTCTTAAGTATTGTATGCTACATGTTGTCCGTACCGTACCGGTACCATGACGAAGTGAACCGATTCTGACCGAACAACACATGTCTAGTTATTAATGTAAGCGATACCAGTATGTGTTTTTATGGTTTTTATAGTTGTGTTTAATTTGTTTTCTTGACATTCCGACATAAATATTGTAAAAAACATAGTTAAATTATAAAAATTATATTTTTTAGTATCCTAAATTATACTTGTACCAGTACTTCCGTGTCGATACTCTGACGATTCCTTGACGAACCCGAACCACTTTTGACCCTTGTCAATTTTATCTACAATGCTTGTCCGCCATCATCTAGTTGGTACTACATAAGCGAATGATAATCTATTCATGAAATTTTAATGGTTTGACGACACACACATGCTCTTTCTATCAACAAATTAACTAAAAAAAAAGTAAATAAAAATAAAGATTAAGACAAAACGAAGACTAACGACAAATGATATATGCTTCATAGACATATGCTTGATTTAGTTTGTTTTTTGTTTTTTTTTTCACGAAAAAGCATGCTTAAAATCATAAAGGTATAACTTTGATTCATCTACATCTCAAAATTAAGATCCCTTCATAACTATTCTATTGTGAAAAAAAGTGTACTTAATTACCTTTTAATCCCCTTTAAGCCTATTTACGTATTTCTTTCATTCACCACAAATGATTACATAAACTGTTTTTTTTCTAAAGATAATACATGGCTTTCACTCTACTCAAAGTAGTTTTTAAATTTTGGCTTTTAAACCGATAAAAAAGACTTTAACATGAAAATATAGTTGTTGCTACAACAAAGATAAGACAAATGATAGACTTGTTGCTACAACAAAGATAAGACCAATGATAGTGAATGGACTGGTTAGGCTAAGAGGCTTCAAGGGTTCAGGTTAGCCTAACGCAGGTCGTGGTGTCCCTCTACGTTTGCAAAACGTAGAAAGAGGTTCACTAGTTAGTTGGTTGTTGTTATAGTTCACCAAGGATTCGAAACCGTGATGTTTAGAATCGGTTTTAGGATGATGTTATTGATGAAGCTATGAAGTTATTGAAGTGAGAAAGAAATAAGCTAAGAGCATATTTCTCAAGGGAGAAGAGAAGATTAGGGAGATGGGGTTATCTGCCCAAATCTGTTGCCCTCTTGTTTATGACTAAGCATCTCTTATATAGGTGAAGAGATGTAAGCCTTTTAGTCCAGTTAACTAAACTAGTTAGCCTCTAGTTTGCATAGAGAGTTGACCTTTATGGGCGGGAAGGTTTGGACCGCTGGTCCATAACTAAAATAATAATACTTTATCTGAGCATGTCCTTTGGTCAGAGGGGACAAGGATGTGAACAGTGATGTGACATCGTACTGTAGCACGTGGGTACTTGTTCACATAAGTTTGGGCGGGAAACGAAGCTTTTAACCTTTTAACCCTTTTAGCGTTAATGTGTTTGATAAGGCCTGTGGAGTAGGCTAGACTCAAGAAGAAGGTACAGAGAGAGAGAAACACTTTTGAGGCAATTTTCTGAATATCTTTCCTAAAACAAAGTACAAAACTTAAATAAGCAAACAATTTGACTACTTCTACTCACGTCCCTTATTATGAGGGCCACATGCACCACTATCCCACTAATGCAGTAACCAACAAGAAATAGGAAAATAACATGTGCTAAAAAGACTAATTCAAATAAAAAATAAAGAAACGGTTTGATGCGGAAGTTACGTTTACTCCAATAGCTTAGAAGGCTTCTTAGTTTCTCTCTTAGGCCTGCTGTTCAGCCCACCATTAATTTGGGTCGTATCAACTGCCTTCCCCTTGTGAACGAGCTCGTCCTCGAGTTCGTACTCGACTTCTTGCATGGTTGGTAACGGAATCGGATCCGGATTTCCTTTGACTTCTCTTAGTAGTGACACGTGAAACACGGGGTGAATTCTTGCCCCCAATGGTAGTTGCAGACGGTACGCAACCGGCCCGATGCGTTCCATAATCTGAAAAGGCCCATAGAACCTTTTGGATAGTTTCCTGCTACTCCTGTGTTTAACCGATTGCTGGCGGAAATCTTGTAACCGTAAAAAGACCATGTCACCAACGTTGAACTCTCTATCCAACCTTTTTTCATTAGCTAGTGATGCCATTCTCTGTTGAGCTCGCTTCAGATTTTGTTTTAGCAACGAGCGTAGTCGCTGAAGCTCCAAAAGGGTTGTGTCGACTGAAGGGATCTCCGACTCCCCTGGTTGGTATCGAATCACACTTGGAATTGGTTGGCCATACAATGCTTGGAACGGACTCATGTTAATCGAGCTGTGGTGTGAAGTATTGTACCAATATTCCGCCAAGTACAAGTATTTGCTCCATGTTCTTGGTTCATCACCTGCAAAAGAACGTAAATAATTCTGCAAGCATCTGTTGACAACTTCGGTTTGGCCGTCTGATTGTGGGTGATAGGCGGTTGAATACTTAAGCTTTGTTCCCACCTGTTTAAAGAGTTCCTTCCAAAAATTGCTAAGAAATATGGGGTCACGGTCAGTAACAATGCTTCGAGGTATCCCATGCAGGCGGTATATATTTTGGAGGAAAAGTGTTGCTAACGTTACCGCCCCATACTTTGGTGGAAGAGCGATGAAGTGAGCAAATTTGGAAAAACGATCGACCACGACCCAAATGGCCGACTTGCCTTGTGAAAGAGGCAAACTAGTTATGAAATCCATGGACACGTCTTGCCAAACAGTGGATGGAATGGGTAAGGGTTGTAGGAGACCGTAAGGTTTATGTGTCGGGTACTTCACTTGTTGGCATATTTGGCACTGTTGGACAAAAGAGGTGACTTCATCTTTGAGTCTGGGCCAACTAAAAGAAACTGCCAAACGTTTGATAGTCGCCCTAATTCCCGAATGACCCCCTGTTTGAGAGGCATGGAACTCCTGCAAAAGAAGTAACCTGATAGTAGAATTTTCTGGCATAAAAATACGAGTACCATGATACAAAAGCCCATCTCTGACCGCAAATTGCTTCTTGGAGTTTTTCAATATCTTTGACATTAGTTCTTTACCTTCTGGAGACACATAAAAGTTTTTCAGTTCATTCACCCATTGGGGTTTGATGACTGAGATTGCTAACAGTTGAGGGCTGTCTAGCCGACTAAGTGCATCAGCGACTCGGTTCTCCTTCCCTGGCTTGTAATGGATTTCGAAGTCGAAACCGATTAGTTTCGTTGCCCATTTGTATTGTTCTGGTGTTTGCACCACTTGTGTTAAAAGGTGCTTTAAGCTCCGTTGGTCGGTAAAGATATTGAACTTTCTCCCTAACAAGTATTGTCTCCATTTCTTTACTGCTTCCGTGATAGCGAATAGTTCTCTAACATAGGCCGAAGCAACCTGCATTCTCGAGCATAATTTCTTGCTGAAAAATGCTATTGGCCGATCGCTTTGAGACAAAACCGCGCCAACAGCCACCGTAGAAGCATCAGTAGTAACATCAAACGACCGAGAAAAATCTGGTAGTGTGAGGGTTACCAACGAGATCATGGCTGCCTTGAGCTGTTGGAAGGCTCGATTGCTATCATCCAACCACACAAACGAGTTCTTTTTTAGAATATCTGTAAGAGGTGCAGCAATTTGGGCATAATTCTGAACAAATCGGCGGTAGTAACCCGTTAAGCCCAAGAATCCTCTTAAGTTGGTCATGGTTTTAGGAGTTGGCCACGTCTGGATGGCTGTTAATTTCTCTGGATCAGCTTCTACCCCCCGAGACGAGATGATGTGTCCTAGATATCCAATTGATGGAACCGCAAAGGTACATTTTGAAGGTTTTGCGAACAATTTGTTTTGAGAAAGTGTCTCAAAAACCTTCAGTAAGTGATGATGATGCTCCTCTGTGTTTTTACTATAGATTAGTATGTCATCAAAAAAGACCAGAACATACTGACGTAAGGCATCGCAAAACAAATCGTTCATTGTCGCTTGAAACGTTGATGGTGCATTCGTAAGCCCGAAAGGCATAACAAGAAATTCATAGTGGCCATCAATTGTTCGGAATGCCGTCTTGTGCGTGTCTTCACTGGCCACTCGAATCTGGTGATAACCCGCTGTTAAATCAATCTTTGAAAACATTGTGGCCCCGTGTAACTCGTCTAGTAATTCGTCGACTGTGGGAATGGGAAAGCGGTCCTTTATTGTGATTGCATTTAGGGCTCGATAGTCGACACAGAACCGCCAGGAGCCATCTTTCTTACGGACAAGGAGCACCGGTGAAGAGTAAGGGCTTTGGCTTGGTTTTATAACCCCATCACGAAGCATTTCAGATATGAGAGTGGTCATAATCTGTTTTTGGTAGTGTGGGTATCTGTAGGGTTTTACATTAACTGGTTGAGACATGGGTAGCGTAGGGATATGGTGATCTTGGGTTCGGTTAGGTGGTAACTGGGTTGGTGTTTGAAAAATGTGGTGGTATGTTTGTAGTAGTTGGTGGATTTTATGGTCCTGGTGGGAGATGGTGGAAGGTGTTATGGGTTTGGTTGAAGCTTCAAAGTGGAAGTACAAAGCATGTAGGGAGGCTATGCTATTTTTGTGTATAAGGGTTTGAAGGGTTGATGGTGACACTTGGTTTGTATGGGTTTCTCCACGTAAAGTTGTGGCCTTGGGACCCACATTGAAGGTAAGTTGGGGTATGGAAAAATCTGCTAATACTGGACCTAGTGTCCGTAGCCAAGCCAAGCCTAGTATTACGTCGGCACCTTCTACCGGAAGTATAAACACGGGAACGGTGAATGTGGTTTCTTGTAGCGCGATATTTAACGCCGGGCACACTCCTTCACAATATAGGTGGTCACCATTACCGACCATCACCGAGAAGGATTGGACTTGTTGTTGTTGCAATTTCAAGAGCGAGACCACTCTGGGTTGAATAATGTTATGGGTGCTACCGGAGTCGATCAACACTTGAACAGGTTGGTTATGGATGTACCCCGTAACCCTTAAGGCTTGAGGTGAGGAGATGCCAAAGAATGCAGCGGTGGAAAGAGAGAAAAATTGGTTGGATTGGGTTGTGTTAAAGGTATTGTCAGTGAGGGCGAATAGAGTGGAATCGGTGGTCGGTTCTGTGTTGTCCGGTTCATTATCCGCGATAAGCAAGAACTGTGGGGGGTTGCATTTGTGTCCGGGAAAGTACTTTTCCGGGCAACGAAAACACAAACCTTCACTACGTCGTTTTTGCAGGGCTTCGGGAGACAGTTTAGTAAAAGGAAGAGGTGTTTTGGGAGTAGGTGGATTGGGAAGCAAGGGTGGTTTATCGGACTTTGGAGGGATGGTGTTTGAGGTGGTTGAAGAGGAGACATTGACTGTCGATGGGGATGAATAAGATTTAGGTTGGTAAGTTTTGGTTTTGGCAAGGCTGAGTTTGTCCTCTACCAGTTTGGATAGACCATAAGCTTGGTGTAGGGTTGTGGGTTTGAGAATTGCGAGTTCGGCTTGAATTTCTTCTTTAAGGCCCGATAAATAGCAATTAAGAAGGGCGACACTTGACAAACCAACAACATGGTTACAAAGTTTTTCAAACTCTGCTTGATAAGCCGCAACAGTGGTTGTTTGTCTGAGTTTAAAAAGGGCTGCCTGATGGTTCTCGTAAGAGGACGGACCGAACCGAAGTTCGAGGTCTCGTGAAAAGTCTGGCCAGGTACCCAACAACCTGTTGTTGTGTAGATACTTATACCAACTCAAGGCCTCTCCGGTGAAAGAAAACCCCGCTAACGAGATACGTTGGTTTTCCGGGGTATTATAGAGAGAAAAGTAGTTATCGGCTTGGAAAAGCCAGTCCAACGGGTTGGACCCGTCAAACAATGGCAATACGATTTTAGGGTGGCGTGGGTGTGAGGTCACGGTATTAGTGTCGGAGCTGGAAGGGAAGGTGAAAGGAGACTGGTGACCCTCCTTTTCTTTGGTAAGGGCTGCAAGTAATTTGTTGGTGGTATCGAGGTGTTGTTGCATCGTTGCTTGAAGTGCTTCGAATTGAGCAGTGGCTCGGGCGTCGGATCGGTTGGTGGTGTCGGAGTTGTGCAACAGAAATTGGTCGAATTTGTCACACAAGGCTTGGAGTGACTCATCAGTGGAGGCTTGATCTTTACGAGGAGGCATGGTAGGAAGATGAAAGCACCAAATGATAAGGCCTGTGGAGTAGGCTAGACTCAAGAAGAAGGTACAGAGAGAGAGAAACACTTTTGAGGCAATTTTCTGAATATCTTTCCTAAAACAAAGTACAAAACTTAAATAAGCAAACAATTTGACTACTTCTACTCACGTCCCTTATTATGAGGGCCACATGCACCACTATCCCACTAATGCAGTAACCAACAAGAAATAGGAAAATAACATGTGCTAAAAAGACTAATTCAAATAAAAAAATAAAGAAACGGTTTGATGCGGAAGTTACGTTTACTCCAATAGCTTAGAAGGCTTCTTAGTTTCTCTCTTAGGCCTGCTGTTCAGCCCACCATTAATTTGGGTCGTATCAGTGTTTCAGTCATTTTATTATTTCCTTGGGCTACCCCCGTCATCAATAGTCATCACATGAAACATTATACCAAAACACATGAAAATAATTAAGACGGGCTTCTATCACACATTAAAAATGATCCTGAACACATTTTCACATCGTCAATAATCAAAATATCGTGCCTAAGGGCGCTTGATTCCCAATTTAAAGTAGATTACGAATTTTTTTCATATTTTGCTCTCTTCTTATATGTATGATATGTAAACACAACTATTGCTTATTCGAAAAAAAGCGTGTTTGAAATGGTTTTGGGCATACCGGTACAAATGTGTTGAATGAGGATATGTATTTTCATATGCCAAGAGTTTAATGACATGTCTGTCAAAAATTGCAATTAAAACTGGATTAGAAAATATCTGAGTTATCGTTTCTAATAAAAACAAAAAAAAGAAATTGGCTTATTCAGTCATTTGTAGATTTGTACACAAGTCATGTTATACTCACTCGATAGCTTGATGGAGATATGGATGACAATGAAACCCGAACCCGATGGGAAAACCCGAAACCCGACATATTGGGACGGGTAATACCCGATCTATTAGGGTTTGGAATTAGTTTTGAAATTTTTCGCGGGTTTGGGACGGGTTTGAGATTTCTAATATACCCGATTACCCGATAGAATAAACCCATTTACCCGATTATATACCCGTTATACCCGATATAACTTATTATATTATATATATACTATATTCCATATATATTATTTGCCAAAACTTGTTTATGTCAATTATTTGAGACATTTTATGTTTATGGTAACCATCTTTGTAATCAATTAGTTATATTTTGTCAAAACCCGTTAAAACCCTAGCGAGTTTTGAGTTGGGTATACCCCACGAGTAATTTATCAAAACCCGATAAGAAACCCAAAACCCGATAGGAAAACCCGAAACCCGACGGGTAATTACCCGATTAAAACCCGACGGGTTTGGGATAGACTTTCATAACCGGGTATGGGTTTAGGAATACCTAAACCCGACCCAAACCGGACACATTGCCATCCCTAGATGGAGACCATTTTGACTTGTCCATTAAAAAGTTATTAATTAATAATAAAATATAAACTTTGAGAATAGAGTATATATCATGGGAACTCGAACTTCATTTGAGTTAGAGCTTATTCCATCAAAAGCAAACGTTGTAATATGCTAGCATTTCCACCTCCCATATTAACTACGACTCATGTCTCCCACCCCTCTCTCCCTCCTTTGCGCTCTTCTTCTTCCTCTTGCCATCGTTTTCACCATCAACGACATTACCACCACCACCACCGTCACCACCACCCGTAAAACCTACAACCGAGAAAACCCCATTTCATCACCACCCAAAATACCCACAACCGCCCCACTTCCGCCACCATTTATAGAAAAAATTGATTTAGATGATAATAATAATAATAATAGTACTGATATTGATATTAATACCAATAATAATAATGATAATGATAATGACAATGACAATGATGCTGATGACGATAATGCACTTTTTCAGCTGGCGTCTCAGGTCAACCCGAACCCAACACCAGGAGCACCAAAAAAGCTCGCATTTATGTTTCTAGCAACCAGGCCATTGCCGTTAGCTCCACTCTGGGAGCGTTACTTCAACCGAACCAAACGACATAATCTATACAACATATACATACACTCCGACCCTAGCCTCCGACACAACCTTCTTTACCAAGGCGTGTTCGCCAACCGCACCATTCCATCCAAACCCAAGCGCCGCCACACCCCCTCACTCGCCGCAGCTCACCGACGCCTACTCGCACACGCCCTACTACACGACCCAACAAACTACATGTTCTCCTTACTCTCCCCGTCTTGTATCCCGCTTCACTCGTTCGATTTCACTTACAAAACGTTAATAAACTGGAAACGGAGTTTCATCGAACTACTCGAACACGAGGACAATGCGTGGTGGAGATGGGCGGCGCGTGGGGACACGGCGATGCTACCGGAAGTACCGTTTGACGAGTTCCGAATCGGGTCTCAGTTTTCGGTTTTGACACGTAAGCATGCCACGGTGGCGGTTAATGACACGCGTATATGGTCCAAGTTTAAAGTGCCGTGTTTGCATGAGAATGTGTACAGCTGTTACCCTGAGGAGAGTTACTTGCCTACGCTCATGTCCACGGTAGACAGGAGTGGATGCGTGGCAGCTACACTGACGTTCGTTGAATGGAAAGGTGGTCATGGCGGTCACCCGCGTGCGTTTCACGGATTGAAAGTGGGCCCGGAGTTGATCAGGGCCATCCGTAGACGAAGGCCGAGGTATGGTGATGAGGAGATCAACGGCTCAGATGTGTCTGTGAGGAAACGGAATGACCCGTTTCTGTTTGCGAGGAAGTTCGGGTCGGATACGGTGGGTGGGTTGATGGATATAGCTGATGACGTGATATTGCGAGATTAATGTGAGTGATAATAATAATATTATAATGAAATAAATCATGGCAAAAGCGGGAACAAACCCGTGCTTTATGATTGTAATAATTTGTAATTTATAATAAATGGTTACTTTATTATGTTAACTTGTAATTATTATTTCCCTTAATATAATCATATTCCGGTATAAAGATAGGTTTTATACTTTTATAGTTTTGAGTTTTGCCGATTTCAGAAATATTTCATTCATTTCTGCTCTAACACCATCCACATAGGTCGTATGTCATTAGTTCTTATCTATTGCCACAATATATACACTATAAATAGTACGGAGTAATATACTATATATGATATTTAATGTAAATTTTTTTATATTTTTATATATTCAATACAAGATATTTAAAAGTATCACTTTTATATATATATTTTTTCATAAGCAAATCCTTTTGCATGTTTATAATTTTTCTTCCTATGTAACTTTTACAAAGTTTACAATTTATTACTATATAGATGTAAATTTTAAAAGTTTAAAAAATATTATGTATAACTTAAATTTCAAAAAAGGAATAAAGAAAAAGAAAATAAGGAAAAGAAAATAAAAATCAATAGGGTTGGAACCAGACTCCATTAGGGGAAACAATCTACCCAAAACATGATACAAATATAAAAATATTTTTTTGGTTGATTGGCACGACCCCATTTATTGAGCATATCAACTAAAACATGATTCGCTTAAAAAATTGTTAACTCAAACAAGACTTTCTAATAAGTATGTTCATATGTAAGCCCTTGTAAGAGTTTATGAAAAGTTGATATTAAGATTTAAGAGAAGGTAAGTAATAAATTTATAGTATATATTTTAATTATTACTTTTTCGAGTTTTCCATAACCATATTTTAAAACTAAATTTCTTTTTCAAACATTCGCATCATTTCTTTACTTTCAACATTTTTATTTGTTATTTCAACTACCCATTTATTATTTAATCTCTTGTATTTGTGTTTTATAATCACGAGCCAACTATATAAACCAATTATTCAAAAACAATTAAAAGACACTAGGAATATTGTTTCATTTGGAGTAAATTCTTTAAATTATTTGGAGTAAATTCTTTAAATTATTATTATTATTATTAAGTTGGTAGATATTACTTACATTCATAAATGAGCTTAAAACGAGTTTACCCAAAATAAGACTATATGTGAATCCTAAAAGACACGAGGAAATATGTGGTTCGAGTTAGATTAAAGAATACATTCCGCTAACCCGAAACCAATCCACCCGCTAACATGGCGTTTTTGCCCATATGTAGGGCACCCAATGTGTGTGCACTAATTCTATGGACAAACTTTAGAAAAAAATTATTTTGAAATGATTTGTTTAACGTCTTTTACTTAAAAAAATAATAAGTAAATACATTAGGCTTTCCAAGTTTGTCATTGTCATAGACCGAATACCGACGAGGTAGCCATTACAAACCCCGTTGGTAAGTTCAACTATAAATAGAACGAAGATGCAACATTTATCATAAAACACAAACTAATATTTATCAAACTAGATTGCTAGAGGTAGTGATGTCCATTCAATTATGTTATCATCTTCGTCTCCGAGCTATACCTCCTTATTTAGATCCTCAATGTTTATTTGCTAGTGAATATAGTGTTGGTCTTGGAATTAAATCATGGCAAAGATGGTCTTGGAAGACACCTCTTAGTTTGTGGTGTCGTCATCTACACATGTAGATCACATGTGTTAACAAACTATGGTTCTTCACTTGTTTTTTTTAACAAACCGGCTTTCTTTTTTCTTTTGTGCGTGTTTGAATTTATTCCTTGACTATTTTAGGTCGTTATCAGTTAGGTTCATTATGTTGACGACAACAATCCCGAAAAATAAATTAGTAAAAAAACAAACAAAAACGACATGGGGACCCACAAGGTGTCGCTTTTGAGTCAACATGAATTTGGTCATTATCGGATTATAGCCTTGAAACAAGCAAATTTCCTACCGGCCTTATCATTTAAACGATTTTTAAAAAAACAATGAGTTTGATCTCACGTGCCAAGTTTTCGTCTTCCAGTGCGCATTTTAGCAATCTGGATAAAAATGGACATGATGCTTTATTATCTTCCTCACAATCGTCCACATTATCATGCTTAATATTAGGAAGATTTATGGTATCCAATGCCAAGGCTAAAAAAACTACATCCAAAATTAAGATAACTATGTGTTAGACAGAAATAACAACACATTAGAGAAGAATTCAAATTTAATCTTGTTAACATTGTTGTTCTTCCATAGAGGTTCTTCAATTGTTAACAAGAATAAATTCTTAGTCATACCTGACAACAATAAAAGAAGTCAACCAATTGGAGAATCTGCCTCTCGAGGGAGATTCTCCATTTGTTCATTAAAAATTACGTCAACCCGCGGTTGAATCATCTCCAATGGAATCAAGCAACTTCAGGAACGCCTTTGGCCTATTCAAGGATCACACTAGTCTAACCCTAGCCAAAGTTGCAACCTTTTCGGATCTTCGAGTTGCTATTGTTAAGGCCACGGATCACAAAGCTTGTCTAGCAAAAGAGCATCACATCCAAGAAATCTTAACCCTCGCGTCATATTCGTGTAATCATGCCGCCTCTTGTGTTGCAACCATCTCTCAACGCTTATGCAAGACGAAAGATTAGGTTGTGGCCTTAAAAGCACTCGTCTTGATCCAACGTCTTGTCCAAGTAGGAAGCCCGGATTTTATGCAAGCGGTTCTCTTAGCAACATATGTTAATGGCACACACATATTGGACATGTCAAACTTTCAAGATGTGGCTTGGGCTAATTCATCGGATTTTTCGGCTTTCGTACGAGCCTATGCTTTGTATCTTCGTGAGCTGCTAGATTCCCCGATACAAGAATACGAGGGAAGGTTTGGGATGTTTTCGCATACAGAGGGCGAAGATGTGCTTCTAAGCCCCGGAACCCTCGTTGTTGGAACAAGTCCAGTTTGGAATATGCAAAACATGCAAATTTGTTCAAGGATACAACATTTAATGAAACAACTTGATTCCTTTCTTGCTTGCCAACCTATAGGTTAACATTACTAGTCTACTTTCAATGGGTTACACATTTTTATTCAACTATTATTACTTTCCAGCTAATTTTAAGTTTTACCCATGTTAAAAGTTTTATGTTTTTTTAGTAAACTGCGTTTTTCATCCTTGTGGTTTGTCTAAATCTGCGGTTTTAGTCCAATAGTTTCAAATTTGCGATAATAGTCCTTGTGGTTTCATTTCACTTGCAATTAAACCCGAATTCATTAACCCCGTTAAGTATGTTCATTAAACTCATCAGCGTACTTTTCACGCGAGGGGCAGTTTTGTCCCTTTCCCCCAAATACACCCCGGCCCCTCACGTAAGGGGGCTTGAGAATTACGAATAGGGTTTATTTGGGGAGAAAAATGACAAAAATGCCCCTCACGTGAGGGACACGCTGATGATTTTAACGACCAGACTTAACGGGGTTAATGATCAATTTGGGTTTAATTGCAAGTGAAATGAAACCGCAGAGACGAAAATCACAAATTTGAAACTATTGGACTAAAACAGAAGATTTGGACAAACCAAAGAGACAAAAACCGCAGTTCACTCTTTTTTTTTCATATACTTGTCAAGTAAGCACCCTAAATGATGATTTAATATCTCTATTGATGACGATTCAGGTGCTGCAAACAATAATAGGATTGTGGCAATGGCTTTATATCCACTTGTTAAACAAAGCTTCCAGCTTTACCACGAGATAATGGAGATAGTGTTTATATTGCTAGATCGTTTTGAAGAACTCGATGTAATAGACTCCATGGACGTTTTTGAGATATTCTGTCAAGTGGCAAAGCAATACGAAGAACTCGACAGTTTTTATTATTGGTGCAATGATGCCAACATTGCAACGACTTCAGATTATCCAGAGATAACCAAGATTTCACAAATGAAACTAGATGAAATGGAAGAGTTTATCAAACAAAAGATAGAATTAAAGCAATATGAGCTGATTCACGAACCAAAACTTGCGCTCGAGCTTGAGCCTGAGCCAATACGTGAACCCGAACCAGAACCACAGGTTACACAACATCTCATTTTAGTTGAGCCATTGCCAATAACCAAAAGATACAAAGAAAAGAATAAAGAGACAAAGGCTCAAGATATAGGTGATTTGTTATCTTTTAGAAATGATTTCCCAACAACACAAGACCATTCTGACCAAATGGCTCTAGCAATATTCGGCTACGGATTAGTAACCGAAACTATAGAGAACACCGCAACTCAACCATGGGAACCCTTCGACGAGTCTGCTGATTGGGAAACGACTTTGGTTCAAACCGCAAGTCAATTATCAAAACAACAACCATCCCTTCCAGGCAGATTAGATACATTGCTTCTTGAGGAGATGTACCATCAAGGAGCAACACAAGCTGCTATTAATTCGGGGAGTGCAAGCAGTGTCGCATTTGGAACCATCGGAATGCAAGCACCGCTAGCATTGCTACCATCAACTTCAGCTAATGGCATTTCACCGGGTGAAGACCCCTTTGCCGCGTCATTTGCAGTGCCGCCACCTTCATACGTGCAAATGTCGGATATCGAGAAGAAACAAAGGTTACTAACGGAAGAGCAGATGATGTGGCAACAATATCAAGGACAAGTAGGAATGGCAGCTACCATATGTATATGAAATTTGGGTTGTATATATGTGTGTATGTATGCATGTGAACACTTATGAACCCTAGCTAGCCTTATATATCCCCTTGAAAAAACACTAAGTGACCCCGGGCAGATTACGGATAATCTGGGGGTTAAATAGATGTTTCCCACGAGGGTTATGTCCGGCAAGATGGTTCTTCTTCTGATGACCTGCAAAACAGACACCGTGAGCTCATCACTGAGAAAGGGGAGGGGTACCTCCTTGTGACCACCCTCCGGCGTGAGAATCAGACTAGATTGCTCTTGAATATAAGTGTATATTAAGAGAGATTGCTAGAGAAGATAATATGATAATACCATTCCAAGGTGTTGGAGTATTTATAGCCGAAGGTAGGTTTCCAAGAAGGTACAGCCGGCTGAATAGTATTCATGTTCTGCCAACTGTGGGCTACGCACATGCCATGCTGGTGGTTGGTGGGTAGGCAGCGGCTGATAGTGACCAGGCCGGCTGTGTACTATTCCTTTTCCACCAACTGCAGGCTATGCACGTGCTACGACAGGTTGGTGAGTAGGCAGCGGCTGATAGTGACATTAAGTAATAGAGCATGCTGCTCGTTGTACTGTTGTCAGTGAGCTGTCGCAGCTTTGGTCAGATCTTTTGTCCATACCTCGTCAGGTACAGTACAAAAGATCCTCCAGTAGCGTACGGACTGGCTCATTTGGGCGGGAGTTTTCCCGGCTTTGGGCGGGAGTATTCCCGGCTTGCTCACTCCTTCTTCAGGTGACATTACTGAATTATTTAAGAGTTAAGTGCCTTGTGCGTGTAGCCTTGCTGCGCGGGTAGCCTTCCCTGATGGCTAGTATCCGTTGCTGCGGGAACAGGCGGAGTACGTCGACCATTGGGAGGCTTTTCCTACGGGAACAGCTTGCGTACTGCGCGTAAGGACGTCACGTCTCTGAGCATGGTGGGTCCTACGGATCCAGTTGGTTTCTGCGCAGACGTCTCTCTTCAAGGTGAGTCTTGCGAGTTTAGCCTTTGCGCAGACGTCCCTGTTGAAGGTGAGTCTTGCGGGTTCAACTGCGCAGACGTCCCTCTTTGAGGTGAGTCTTGCGGGTCCAACTGGGCTCTGCTGGGACCTACCTCTTCAAGTCCCCCCAGTCCAATGTTCTTCTCATGAATTGTTAATAAGTGAGGTGAACTTTTGGACTTAAGCAAAGGGTTTTGAAAAGGGTTTAGTTTTAAGGTTTTCCATGGGGATTCTTCCCGCGGAAGTACTGATGTCACGTGCAGAAATTCCCGACTTTTCTGCTTGATCTTTGGGTATGATGCGGGTAGGTCTGTAACCTCCTCGCAAGTCAGGAGCGTTGAGTTCCACTTGTGTAGATTCTCCATGAGGTTTTGGTAGTTTTGAACATAGTGATCAATTATGCTAAACAACCAATTCCATCTTGGAGCTTCAAACAATCTAGTTCTCGACGTTCCCGCTATGCGGGGATGTTATTCCCGTTTCCGCAAGCATGGCCCAGAAGATCCTTCTTGGTTTCAATTCCCTGCGGAGTGCTAGGTATGTGAAGGGTTTCGCCTTGACACTGTACCCACACTCGTCTTATAGTTACTTTACTTCCAAGGTATTCCTGGCTTCAATTCCCTGCGGGTGCTAAGTATGTGAAGGGTTTTGCCTTGACACTGTACCCGCACCCGTCTTATAGTTACTTGGTTGCCGAGGTATTCTTGGCTTCAATTCCCTGCAGGTACTAAGTATGTGAAGGGTTTTGCCTTAACACTGTACTCGCACCTGTCTTATAGTTACTTGGTTGCCAAGGTAAGGGGTATAGTCCCGCTTACTTTTGAATCTTTTTTAATCTTTTTGAAATTCGAAGAGTTGGTGAAAGGATAAGAACAGTCCAAACTGTTGAAGGGACGGTTGCGTAGTCCGACGGTTTCTTCTGACAGTTTCAGGACGTGCAGGAAGTTATGGCGACGTGACAGTATATGGTCGTTCCAGACGCTTTTTCAGGCGCGTGGGCGCGAATTTTCGGGCGCGTGGCCGCGAAGTTTACGGCGCGCGTCCTGTCAACAGCTGTTGCCAGCTTGCTTTTTCCACGTGTCATAGTTTCATTGCACCTGCGTTTTCCTCTCTCTTCCGCATTAAATTCATCGCATTCATTGCGATGAGTATATAAAGGGAGGAGAGGATGCATCTCAACTCACAGTTTCACTTTCTTCTTCTTCTAAGCGATTTCCGGCGAATACTCTAACTTTTCCGTCGAGCATTCTCCTGAAATCGTTCTTCACATCCAAAACATGTCTTCTGTTCATGATCTTGAGGCTACCGCCGAGGAGTCTGACGTGTATGCCGAGAATCCGTCGTCTACTTCTGATAAGGACGATAAGAGTACTGCTGGTGAGTGCCAGTGTGCTTTACCGTCGACCTGTACCAGTACATTGTTAGGAAGTTCATGCTCGAGCCTTTCGAGCCTGAGTTTCCTAAGCCTCATCAGACAGTGTATGATGCCCCCAAGGGCAAGATAGGGGTGTATGCCGCATTCTTCGTCTATGGGAATCTCAGGTTCCCATTGACGAAGTTTGTGTACCGTGTTTTGGAGAGACACGGTGTACATCTGACAGAGGTACACCCAATGGCGATCGCCAAGATTCGCCATTTTGAATGGGTGTGCCTCATTCTGGGCGTGGAGCCCCATGTCGACCGCCTGATGACCTTCTATTCCTGGAGGTGCATCCAGGGGTGGTATACATTGGTCACTCGGATCAAGGGTTTGAAGATCTGCGCTACCGAGCGCAGTCTTCGGTCTTGGAAGCGGGAGTTCTTCTATATCTCCGCTCGCGTCGTCCCCATAGCGATGACGTTCAAGAACGGGAGAGCTCTTCCGAACCTTCACGCTTCCAACTACCAGGAGGCGGAATGGTTCTCCAAGATTTCCCGGGTCCAGTCTCCGGTTTACCGCTTTGCGGATTCCGGGATGGTGATGCTCGGGATGAGCCGGGTGTGGAAAGATGCTGGGCGGAGGCGCCACAGATTCCCATCGTCCTCGAATACGGTTTGAACTCTATCCCTTACGGTA